>NC_086453.1:96687262-96987262 GCF_028390025.1 Pseudophryne corroboree | reverse complement strand
TTGTCAGAGCATTGAAAATATATATTTCAAGGACGGCTGGAGTCAGAAAATCTGACTCGCTGTTTATACTATATGCACCCAACAAGATGGGTGCTCCTGCTTCTAAGCAGACGATTGCTCGTTGGATTTGTAGCACAATTCAACTGGCACATTCTGTGGCAGGCCTGCCACAGCCTAAATCTGTCAATGCCCACTCCACAAGGAAGGTGGGCTCATCTTGGGCGGCTGCCCGAGGGGGTCTCGGCATTACAACTCTGCCGAGCAGCTACGTGGTCAGGGGAGAACACGTTTGTAAAATTCTACAAATTTGATACCCTGGCTAAGGAGGACCTGGAGTTCTCTCATTCGGTGCTGCAGAGTCATCCGCACTCTCCCGCCCGTTTGGGAGCTTTGGTATAATCCCCATGGTCCTGACGGAGTCCCAGCATCCACTAGGACGTCAGAGAAAATAAGATTTTACTTACCGATAAATCTATTTCTCATAGTCCGTAGTGGATGCTGGGCGCCCATCCCAAGTGCGGATTGTCTGCAATACTTGTATATAGTTATTGTTTAACTAAAGGGTTATTGTTGAGCCATCTGTTGAGAGGCTCGGTTATATTTCATACTGTTAACTGGGTATAGTATCACGAGTTATACGGTGTGATTGGTGTGGCTGGTATGAGTCTTACCCGGGATTCAAAATCCTTCCTTATTGTGTTAGCTCTTCCGGGCACAGTATCCTAACTGAGGTCTGGAGGAGGGTCATAGTGGGAGGAGCCAGTGCACACCATGTAGTCCTAAAGCTTTCTTTAGTTGTGCCCAGTCTCCTGCGGAGCCGCTATTCCCCATGGTCCTTACGGAGTCCCAGCATCCACTACGGACTACGAGAAATAGATTTACCGGTGAGTAAAATCTTATTTTCTCTAACGTCCTTGAGGATGCTGGGACTCCGTAAGGACCATGGGGAATAGACTGGCTCCGCAGGAGATAGGGCACTTTAAGAAAGCTTTGGATTCTGGGTGTGCACTGGCTCCTCCCTCTATGCCCCTCCTCCAGACCTCAGTTTTTACACTGTGCCCAGAGGGAAATGGGTGCACTGCAGGGAGCTCCCCTGAGTTCTCTGCCTAGAAAGCATTTTTGTTTGGATTTTTTCTATATTTTTACAGGGAGCACTTCTGGCAACAGCCTCCCTGCATCGAGGGACTGAGGAGAGAGGGGCAGACCTTCTTAAATGATAGGCTCTGCTACCTCGGCTACTGGACACCATTCGCTCCAGAGGGGGTGAACACAGGTTCGTCCTGGGCGTTCACTCCCAGAGCCGCGCCGCCGTTCTCCTCACAGAGCCAGAAGAAACAAAGTCAGATGACGTCTCAGGCGGCAGAAGCCTTCAGAGCTTCACTGAGGTAACGCACAGCACTGCAGCTGTGCGTCATTGCTCCCATACACCTCACACACTCCGGTCACTGTAAGGGGGTGCAGGGCACAGGGGGGGCGCCCTGGGCAGCAATATAACACCTCTCTTATGGCAAAAGACAATATACATGTACAGGTGGGCACTGTACATGTATATAAAAGAGCCCCCGCCATTTTTTAATAACTTTGAGCGGGACAGAAGCCCGCCGCCGAGGGGGGCGGGGCTTCTCCCTCAGCACTCACCAGCGCCATTTTCTCCACAGCACCGCTGAGAGGAAGCTCCCCGGACTCTCCCCTGCTTTACACACGGTGAAAGGGGGTTTGAAGGAGATGGGGGGGGGGGGCACATAATTGGCATTTTATTACTACTCAGCGCTTCTGGAAAAGGGCATTCTGTGTTTTTTTTTTTTCCAGGGGTATAGCGCTGGGGTGTGTGCTGGCATACTCTCTCTCTCTGTCTCTCCAAAGGGCCTTAAAGGGGATACTGTTTTCAGAAAATAGTTTCCCTGTGTGTGTGAAGTGTCGGTACGCGTATGTCGACATGTTTGACGAGGAAGGCTCCCTTAATGTGGAGGGGGAGTGCTTGAATGTCATGTCGCCGTCGGCAACGCCGACACCGGAATGGGTGGATATGCTGAATGTCTTAAATGCAAATGTCAATCTATTGCATAAAAGGTTAGACAAGGCTGAAGCTAGGGATCAGTCAGGTAGCCAGACCATGCCTGTCCCTGTGGCGCCAGGACCTTCGGGGTCTCGGAAGCGCACCATATCCCAGATTGATGACACAGATACCGACACGGATACTGACTCTAGTGTCGACTATGAAGATGCAAAATTACAGCCAAGGGTGACAAAAGGTATTCGGTACATGATTATTGCCATTAAAGAGATTTTGCATATTACTGAGGAACCCCCTGTCCCTGACACGAGGGTACACATGTATAAAGGGAAAAAGCCTGAGGTCACCTTTCCGTCCTCATTTGAGCTGAGCGAATTGTGCGAAAAGGCTTGGGAATCTCCAGATAGGAGACCACAAGTTCCCAAAAGGATTCTTATGGCGTATCCTTTTCCACAAACGGATAGGATACGATGGGAATCTTCGCCTAAAGTAGACAAGGCGCTGACACGCTTATCCAAAAAGGTGGCACTGCCTTCTCAGGATACGGCTTCCCTTAAGGATCCTGCTGATCGCAGGCAGGAAATTACCATGAAGCACATTTACACTCATTCAGGTACTATTGTTAGACCGGCTATGGCGTCGGCCTGGGTTTGTAGTGCTGTTGTGGCATGGGCAGATTCCTTATCTACGGAGATTGACACCTTAGATAGGGATGCCATTTTAATGACCATAGAGCAGAGGTTCTCAAACTCGGTCCTCGGGAGCCCACACAGTGCATGTTTTGCAGGTAACCCAGCAGGTGCACAGGTGTATTAATTACTCACTGACACATTTTAAAAGGTCCACAGGTGGAGCTAATTATTTCACTTACGATTCTGTGAGGAGACCTGCAAAACATGCACTGTGTGGGCCCCCGAGGACCGAGTTTGAGAACCTCTGCCATAGAGCATATCAGAGATGCTACCTTGTATATGAGAGATGCTCAGAGACATTTATTTATTAAGCTCCAGAATAAACGCTATGTCTGTTTCTGCTAGGCGGCTTTTGTGGACCCGACAGTGGACGGGAGACGCCGATTCAAAGCGGCATATGGAGTCCTTGCCTTACAAAGGGGAGGAGTTGTTTGGAGACGGCCTCTCGGACCTTGTCTCTACTGCTACGGCTGGTAAGTCGAATTTCTTACCTTATGTCCCCCCGCAGCATACAAAAAAGGCACCTCATTATCAAATGCAGTCCTTTTGTTCCAATAAGAGCAAGAAGGTACGGGGATCGTCCTTTGTTGCCAGAGGAAAAGGCAAGGGAAAAAATCTGCACACAGCTAGTTCCCAGGAGCAGAAGTCCTCCCCTGCAACTGCAAAGTCCACCGTATGACGCTGGGGCTTCCCGGGGTGAAGCAGATCTAGTGGGGGCTCGTCTTCGGTTTTTCAGCCACGTCTGGGTTCACTCGCAGGTGGATCCCTGGGCATTAGAGATTGTTTCTCAGGGATACAGGCTGGAATTCGAAGACTTGCCTCCTCGCCGGTTTTTCAAATCTGCTCTTCCGGCTTCCCCGTCAGAGAGGGAGCTAGTGTTGGCAGCAATCCAAAAATTGTATATTCAACAGGTGATTGTCACAGTTCCTCATCTCCAGCAAGGAGAGGGATATTACTCAACCCTGTTTGTGGTCCCGAAACCAGACGGTTCGGTCAGACCCATTTTAAACCTAAAATCTCTGAACCTGTACTTGAAGAGGTTCAAGTTCAAAATGGAATCACTCAGGGCGGTCATCGCCAGCCTGGAGGGGGGGGATTGGATGGTGTCCCTGGACATAAAGGATGCTTACCTTCATGTTCCGATATTCCCCCCTCAACAGGCGTTCCTGAGATTTGCAGTGCAGGACTGTCACTACCAATTTCAGACGTTGCCGTTTGGGCTTTGCACGGCCCCGAGAATTTTCACCAAGGTAATGGCGGAAATGATGGTGCTCCTGTGCAGGCAGGGTGTCCCAATTATCCCATACTTGGACGATCTCCTCATAAAGGCGAGGTCTCGGGAGAAGTTGCTGGACAGCGTGTCTCTGTCCATGAAGACGTTGCAGTTACATGGCTGGATTCTCAATATACCGAAGTCCCAGCTAGTCCCTACAACGCGTCTGACCTTTTTGGACCTGATTCTAGACACAGACCAGAAAAAGGTTTTTCTTCCGATCGAAAAGGTTCAGGAGCTCATAGCCCTGGTCAGGAACCTATTAAAGCCAAAAAAGGTTTCAGTACATCATTGCACACGGGTTCTGGGGAAGATGGTGGCTTCATACGAGGCCATCCCCTTCGGCAGGTTCCATGCGAGTACTTTTCAATGGGACCTCTTGGACAAGTGGTCCGGGTCCCATTTACAAATGCATCAAAGGATCACCCTGTCTCCCAGGACCAGGGTATCTCTCCTGTGGTGGCTGCACAGTGCTCACCTACTAGAGGGTCGCAGGTTCGGCATTCAGGACTGGGTCCTGGTGACCACGGACGCAAGCCTCCGAGGCTGGGGAGCAGTCACACTGGGAAGAAATTTCCAAGGTCTCTGGTCAAATCTAGAGACTTGTCTCCACATCAACGTCCTGGAGTTGAGGGCCATATACAACGCCGTGCGTCAAGCGGAGGAATTGCTTCGGGGAAAACCGGTTCTGATTCAGTCAGACAATGTCACGGCTGTGGCTCATATAAACCGCCAAGGTGGAACAAGGAGCAGAGTGGCCATGGCAGAAGCGACCAGGATTCTACGCTGGGCGGAAGGCCATGTAAGCGCACTATCAGCAGTGTTCATCCTGGGGGTGGACAACTGGGAGGCGGACTTCCTCAGCAGGCACGACCTGCATCCGGGAGAGTGGGGACTTCATCAAGAAGTCTTTGCACAGATCACGGGTCGGTGGGGACTGCCTCAAATAGACATGATGGCATCCCGTCTCAACAAAAAGCTAAAGCGGTATTGCGCCAGGTCAAGGGACCCTCAGGCGGTAGCTGTAGACGCTCTGGTGACACCTTGGGTGTTCAGATCGGTCTATGTGTTTCCTCCTCTTCCTCTCATACCCAAGGTGTTGAGATTAATAAGAATAAGCAGGGTCAGAACAATCCTCATTGTTCCAGATTGGCCACGGAGGACTTGGTATCCGGAGCTGCAAGAGTTGCTCACAGAAGATCCGTGGCCTCTTCCTCTAAGGCAGGACCTGCTGCAGCAGGGGCCCTGTCTGTTCCAAGACTTACCGCGGCTGCGTTTGACGGCATGGCGGTTGAACGCCGGATCCTAGCGGAAAAAGGGATTCCGGAGGAGGTCATTCCTACCCTGATCAAGGCTAGGAAAGACGTGACGTTGAAACATTATCACCGTATATGGCGAAAATATGTTTCTTGGTGTGAGGCCAGAGCTGCTCCTACGGAGGAGTTCCATTTGGGCCGTCTACTTCACTTCCTTCAAACAGGAGTGAATTTGGGTCTAAAATTAAGGTCCATAAAGGTCCAAATTTCGGCTTTATCCATTTACTTTCAAAGGGAATTGGCCTCTCTTTCTGAAGTACAGACTTTTGTGAAGGGAGTGCTGCATATTCAGCCTCCCTTTGTACCTCCGGTGGCGCCTTGGGATCTTAACGTGGTGTTACGTTTCCTCAAGTCACCTTGGTTTGAACCACTCAAAACAGTGGAGTTGAAATACCTCACGTGGAAAGTGGTCATGTTGTTGCCATTAGCTTCAGCAAGGCGTGTTTCAGAATTGGCGGCTTTATCACATAAAAGCCCATACTTAGTTTTTCACGTGGATAGGGCAGAGTTGAGGACTCGTCCTCAATTTCTGCCAAAAGTGGTCTCATATTTTCATGTGAACCAACCTATTGTCGTGCCTGCGGCTACACGGGACTTGGAGGATTCCGAGTCCCTGGTTGTGGTCAGGGCTTTGAAGATTTATGTGACCAGAACGGCTAGGATCAGGAAGACTGAAGCTCTGTTTGTTCTGTATGCGGCCAACAAGGTTGGTGCTACTGCTTCAAAGCAGACTATTGCTCGCTGGATCTGTAACACGATTCAGCAGGCGCATTCTACGGCAGGATTACCATTGCCTAAATCGGTTAAGGCCCATTCCACTAGGAAGGTGGGCTCTTCTTGGGCGGCTGCTCGAGGGGTCTCGGCATTACAGTTGTGCCGAGCAGCTACTTGGTCGGGGTCAAACACCTTTGCAAAGTTCTATAAGTTTGATACCCTGGCTGAGGAGGACCTCCTGTTTGCTCAATCGGTGCTGCAGAGTCATCCGCACTCTCCCGCCCGTTTGGGAGCTTTGGTATAATCCCCATGGTCCTTATGGAGTCCCAGCATCCTCAAGGACGTTAGAGAAAATAAGATTTTACTTACCGGTAAATCTATTTCTCGTAGTCCATAGAGGATGCTGGGCGCCCGTCCCATGTGCGGACTTCTTCTGCAAGACTTGTTTATAGTTATTGCTTACATAAGGGTTATGTTATAGTTTATCGGTTGACCCGAGGCTATGTTGTTGTTCATACTGTTAACTGGGTAGTTTATCATAAGTTATACGGTGTGGCTGGTATGGATCTCGCCCTTAGGTTTACAAAAATCCTTCCTCGTACTGTCCATCTCCTCTGGGCACAGTTTCCCTAACTGAGGTCTGGAGGAGGGGCATAGAGGGAGGAGCCAGTGCACACCCAGAATCCAAAGCTTTTTTAAAGTGCCCTATCTCCTGCGGAGCCCGTCTATTCCCCATGGTCCTTACGGAGTCCCAGCATCCTCTACGGACTACGAGAAATAGATTTACCGGTAAGTAAAATCTTATTATAAGCATGCAGGAAATTGGCGAATCACGTGAAGAGTTGGAGAAGTGTAGGTTTTGACATCAATAGATATTCCAAAATATATGCTCCATTGACAATTCTTTGTGCTCACTGATTGCCTGGTTCCTAGGATATGCCTAAAAAAAATGTTCCGTCTTCTCACATTTCTGCTGTTTGTTGTGGACTTGAATTGATATCCGGATGATGGTTTTACAGTGTCTAGGTAGACGGTAATTAGGGCGACACAATATGGTCGACGGATACAAATTGTTAACAGTTTCAAAAGGTCAACATGACACGTTTTTGGGGTTTTCACATGTTTTACCAATATGTGCTTGATTTTCTATCCACGTAGACATCTATAGGTAATAGTAACCTTTGATGAACACAGCGAGCCACCTTGCCAGAAGTGTGGCGAGTTAAGCGTGCCCACGAGGGTACACATTTGTATTGATGGTAGTAACATAACATGGAATATACAAGATGTGGCCTAAAAAAAAACAAAGGAGTTGTGTCAGCCATTGTCATATTGACCTTTTCACCCTGTCAACTCTTTGAGTCGAACTTACTCACTGTTGACCTTTTGTACTTGACAACCATATGTTGTCGACCTGTTGACTGCCTAGACATTGTAGATCTATTCTACCACACCCGTTTGAAATCCTAGTGCATGCGTTGGTATTAATAAATAACATGTTAGCAGAAACGCACCCTGCCCCTTTATCTGTCATGCAGGTGTGGATCTTATTGCTGGATGAAAAAGCAAATAGGACCTCTACAAGAAGGGGGAGGGGGGGAGCGATGACATTGTACCGACGTCCTTTACACTCAATTATTGTTCCCGTTCTTGTATGTGTTTTACTGTTGACTTGTTAGGATTATTGTTCTCCTTGTTTTGTCCTTGGAGCTTTGTTAGAGAAGTACTCTGGAACCAAATGGGTGTTTGGAGGGGGAAGAGCTTGAGCTCTTGGAGGTAAATTTGGAAATGCCCAAGCACCTGTCAAAGCATTCTATACTAAAGTGCCCTGATTGGACTCTGAGAAAAGAATGTAACAGAAGTACAAAAATCCCAGTTTCTCCTCTCTACACCCCCGTACCCATTATGTGAATATTGAGGAGGTCCCCGACCCTCCCTAGAACCCACTCCTCTGTGCTAGCGTACATAAATTGAATTGCTAAGCAGAGAATTGTATTTTACTTAGAGAAAACGCTGTACAACGAAAAGTTGATCTTGAGTTGTCAGAGGAGCCATAATCCTTATTTACCGTTATCCTTTTCAGGTGCTGCTCGCTGCTGCAGTATGTACGAAGGTGGGCAAGGCCATAGTATCACGACAATTCGTGGAAATGACTCGCACTCGCATTGAAGGACTTTTGGCAGCTTTCCCAAAACTAATGAATACAGGAAAACAGCACACCTTTGTGGAGACCGAAAGTGTACGTTATGTCTACCAGCCCATGGAAAAGCTATACATGGTTCTCATCACCACCAAGAACAGCAACATCCTAGAGGACCTAGAGACCCTCCGACTTTTCTCCAGAGTGGTAAGTGTATGTTACTGTAACGATAAGGCCAGATACATCTCTGATGAGGCTTAAGTTCTGCAGTCAGGAGGCAGGACACCAATTCCTCTAGTTTAGATGAATTGCTTTGTACTTGCTGTTATGCAGCGTTTGCTACCTAATTCTAACTGTCTTTATTTTAATTTTCCATCAAAATCTTCTAATTAGATTTCAATACTTCAGTAAAAACGCAAGACAAAGCCTTAATACTAAATCAAGCATTTAGCAAAGGTTGTATGAAAATGTGTACAAAATATTGAGTTGTGCGGGCCATACATCTATTACCCTTTTCCCCAGTATTGCCGATCGGCAGACAATGATTGATGATCGGGGAATCTGCAAAAAACAGTAGGTTAGTAAATCCCTGACCTGCTAATTCCAAAAATTGAGGATTTCCAGCTTTTTGGATTTCTCCAATCCTCCAACCCAATCATCTGCAAAGCAGGGAGTAGTCTCGATACTTTCCAGGTGTATGGGCCCCATTACAATTGTGTTAAGGGAAAATGGCAGTCCCTCCATATAAAGCACAAAGTCCTTTTTTCTTATTTTGTAAGCGATGTCCTTGTGCGTTACAGGTGGAACATGATGGGGAATTAGGGTGGGGGTGTATCTGCCTGTGCAAGACAGATGGCTTAGCAATAATAAATAATTGTGGAGAACTCTGTAGCTGAAGAGTAGAAATAATCGTTGACCTTCTGGATTTGAGTGTTTCACAGACAGTGGGTTATCCAAGACCTACTATGCTGTACTACTAGTGAAAGCTCGTATAATTAACATTGGCAATGTAGTGAATTTACTTTTTCTTTTTAAATTACTGTTTGAAATATAAATGTCACACTGCGGGACCAAGATAGAGAGACAGTATAACATTCGTCACATTTGGAATTTGACAGGCAGTAGTCTTGGAAGACACCAGGTCCGCTCTAGATCAAGTTTGCATACCATTAGCAACCCTGTGGGTGTGATCTGGTGATGGACGCAATATAGATTTTATACGCAGTGGAAGATTTTTTTTTATTTTGTTCTTTTTTTTTTGTGCCACTGCCATGTGTGTAAATTGCACTTAGTCTTGCGAAGGTGACCGCAGTGCAGATATATATATGCAAAGTGATTGACAGGGAGCGTTTGTGGGTGGTAGGTAACATGATTGGTAACTAAAATGCCGGTGTGTCGTGACCATTTCTGGGGTTTGTTTTTTCCTGTAACTGCGATCCCATGCTCAGAAACAGTTGCTTCTGTTTCTTATTCCAACAGCCATGCTTCGCAGCTGAAGGGTTACATATAGTGTGGCCGATCCCGGGATTTAGGCCAAAAATAGTCCGGGATTCAATCCTGGGATTGGAAAATCCAATCCCGGGGATTGCGGGATCAGCGTTCAGCGTCCTCAGGATGCTCAGACGCTGCCCAGCTCCCCCGGCGCAGCGTGACCTCTGACTGTTAGGTCACGCTGCGCAGTGACCTGCCGCTGAGGTCGCTGCTGAGGCGTCCATCACCCACCGCCTCCTCCCGAATGCCCCTGCAGTCACCGCGGCTGAAGGAAGATCCCTTCCCACACGCCCCAGCAGTTTGGTGAGTTGATTTATGTGCGGGAGGGGCGGGCAGTCACACACACAGAAAGAGAGCCTATCCCGGGATTGACCATTTTTTCAATCCCGATACCCGGGACAAGATGTTGTTTATTAAATTGCGTAGTGTGTACCGGCAATGTGGCATGGTGCAGGGCGAAAGGAAATCTGCCTGATTGCCGGTCATGCTAGTGTTTGCCCACCCGTACTGTAGAGTGCTGAGGTGCTTACCTGTTCCTGATGAGCCCGCATGGTCACTAATACCCCTTTCACATCGCCAATGCCGGATCCCACCCGGGAATTGGAAAAGGGTCCTTTCTGGGTGGGATCCGGCATTGGACGATACTGCTGGCTTCCCTGGCCCGGCAATATGCCAGGCGGGTTGTCATAGCGGTGGGGGGCGGAGCCGGCAGTGGAGGCGGCGCTTGGAGATGAGAGCATCTCCGCTTTGCCTCTCCCTGTTGTAGTGAACGGGTCGCATCGACCCGGGAGCCCGTTTACGCTGCCACAGCCTCGGTATTCAACCCGGGAATAACACTGCTTTATTCCCAGGTTGAATTGCCGGGTCAGGTGACCAGAGATTTCGGCTATGGCCCTTTCACACCGCACGCTGACCCGTGTTGAACCGGTAATATGCCGGGTCGATACCAGGTTATTTGTGCGGTGTGAAAGGGTTGGCTCCCTGGGGACAGGAGGGACTGACCAATAAGAATGGTTTAACCACACTACCATTTGTGTCCCTGAAAACCCTGCATATAGTACAATCAGGAGGTCCCTTTCAGGTAAATCCTGTCATTTGTCACTACCGGAAAACTATGCATTTTATCTTCTTGCTAGCGTTTTCGAGAAGCCCAAGGCTATTAGGGAAGCACTACTTTCAGCAGCTTTGCAGTACCATATATAAGCAGTCTGTTTGTCCTTTCTTAGAAAGATAAGTCAGGACCTAAGTTTTTGCAATCCTTTTTCTCTGACGTCCTAAGTGGATGCTGGGGACTCCGTCAGGATCATGGGGAATAGCGGCTCCGCAGGAGACAGGGCACAAAAATAAAGCTTTAGGATCAGGTGGTGTGCACTGGCTCCTCCCCCTATGACCCTCCTCCAAGCCTCAGTTAGGTTTTTGTGCCCGTCCGAGCAGGGTGCAATCTAGGTGGCTCTCTTAAGGAGCTGCTTAGAAAAAGTTTTTTAGGTTTTTTATGTTCAGTGAGTCCTGCTGGCAACAGGCTCACTGCATCGAGGGACTTAGGGGAGAGAAGTTCAACTCACCTGCGTGCAGGATGGATTGGCTTCTTAGGCTACTGGACACCATTAGCTCCAGAGGGAGTCGGAACACAGGTCTCACCCTGGGGTTCGTCCCGGAGCCGCGCCGCCGACCCCCCTTGCAGATGCTGAAGATTGAAGGTCCAGAAACCGGCGGCAGAAGGCTTTTCAGTCTTCATGAAGGTAGCGCACAGCACTGCAGCTGTGCGCCATTGTTGTCACACACTTCACACCTTAGGTCACGGAGGGTGCAGGGCGCTGCTGGGGGCGCCCTGGGCAGCAATGTATAATACCTTTTATGGCTAAAAAATACATCACATATAGCCCTTAAGGCTATATGGATGTATTAAACCCATGCCAGATATCTCAAACTCCGGGAGAAAAGCCCGCCGGAATAGGGGGCGGGGCTTATTCTCCTCAGCACACAGCGCCATTTTCCTGCTCAGCTCCGCTGTGAGGAAGGCTCCCAGGACTCTCCCCTGCACTGCACTACAGAAACGGGGTAAAACAGAGAGGGGGGGCACTTTTTTTGGCGATATTTTATATATTTAAGCTGCTATAAGGATACAACACTTACATAAGGTTGTTCCCATATATATTATAGCGCTTGGGTGTGTGCTGGCAAACTCTCCCTCTGTCTCCCCAAAGGGCTAGTGGGGTCCTGTCTTCGATAAGAGCATTCCCTGTGTGTCTGCTGTGTGTCAGTACGTGTGTGTCGACATGTATGAGGACGATGTTGGTGTGGAGGCAGAGCAATTGCCGATAATGGTGATGTCACCCCCCAGGGAGTCGACACCGGAATGGATGGCTTTGTTTATGGAATTACGTGATAATGTCAGCACATTACAAAAATCAGTTGACGACATGAGACGGCCGGAAAACCAGTTGGTACCTGCCCAGGCGTCTCAGACACCGTCAGGGGCTGTAAAACGCCCTTTACCTCAGTCGGTCGACACAGACCCAGACACGGACACTGAATCTAGTGTCGACGGTGAAGAAACAAACGTATTTTCAAGTAGGGCCACACGTTATATGATCACGGCAATGAAGGAGGCTTTGCATATCTCTGATACTGCAAGTACCACAAAAAGGGGTATTATGTGGGGGGTGAAAAAACTACCTGTAGTTTTTCCTGAATCAGAGGAATTGAATGATGTATGTGATGAAGCGTGGGTTAACCCAGATAGAAAAGTGCTAATTTCAAAAAAGTTATTGGCATTATACCCTTTCCCGCCAGAGGTTAGGGCGCGCTGGGAAACACCCCCTAGGGTGGATAAGGCGCTCACACGCTTATCAAAACAAGTGGCGTTACCGTCTCCTGATACGGCCGCCCTCAAGGATCCAGCTGATAGGAGGCTGGAAACTACCCTAAAAAGTATATACACACATACTGGTGTTATACTGCGACCAGCCATCGCCTCAGCCTGGATGTGCAGTGCTGGGGTGGTCTGGTCGGATTCCCTGACTGAAAATATTGATACCCTGGATAGGGACAGTATTTTATTGACTATAGAGCAATTAAAGGATGCTTTTCTTTATATGCGAGATGCTCAGAGGGATATTTGCACTCTGGCATCGAGAGTAAATGCGATGTCCATATCTGCCAGAAGAAGTTTATGGACGCGACAGTGGTCAGGTGATGCGGATTCTAAACGACATATGGAAGTATTGCCGTATAAAGGGGAGGAATTATTTGGCGTCGGTCTATCGGATCTGGTGGCCACGGCAACTGCCGGAAAATCCACCTTTTTACCTCAGACCCCCTCCCAACAGAAAAAGACACCGTCTTTTCAGCCGCAGTCCTTTCGGTCCTATAAGAACAAGCGGGCAAAAGGACAGTCATATCTGCCCCGGGGCAGAGGAAGGGGTAAGAGAGGACAGCAAGCTGCCCCTGCCCAGGAACAGAAGCCCTCCCAGGGTTCTGCAAAGCCCTCAGCATGACGCTGGGGCTTTACAAGCGGACTCAGGAGCGGTGGGGGGTCGACTCAAGAATTTCAGCGCACAGTGGGCTTGCTCACAGGTGGACCCCTGGATCCTGCAGGTAGTATCTCAGGGTTACAGGTTGGAGTTCGAGAAGTCTCCCCCTCGCCGGTTCCTAAAGTCTGCTTTGCCAACGTCTCCCTCAGACAGGGCGACGGTATTGGAAGCCATTCACAAGCTGTTTTCTCAGCAGGTGATAGTCAAGGTACCCCTCCTACAACAAGGAAAAGGGTATTACTCCACGCTATTTGTGGTACCGAAGCCGGACGGCTCGGTAAGACCTATTCTAAATCTGAAATCTTTGAACCTGTACATACAGAAATTCAAATTCAAGATGGAGTCACTCAGAGCAGTGATAGCGAATCTGGAAGAAGGGGACTTTATGGTGTCCCTGGACATAAAGGATGCTTACCTGCATGTCCCAATTTGCCCTTCACATCAAGGGTACCTCAGGTTCGTGGTGCAAAACTGTCATTATCAGTTTCAGACGCTGCCGTTTGGATTGTCCACGGCACCTCGGGTCTTTACCAAGGTAATGGCCGAAATGATGATTCTTCTTCGAAGAAGAGGCGTATTAATTATCCCTTACTTGGACGATCTCCTGATAAGGGCAAGGTCCAGAGAACAGCTGGAGGACGGAGTAGCACTAACCCGATTAGTGCTGCAACAACACGGGTGGATTCTGAATTTTCCAAAATCTCAGTTGACACCGACAACACGTCTGCTGTTCCTGGGAATGATTCTGGACACGGTTCAGAAAAAGGTGTTTCTTCCGGAGGAGAAAGCCAAGGAGTTATCCAAACTTGTCAGGAACCTCCTAAAACCAGGAAAAGTGTCTGTGCATCAATGCACAAGAGTCCTGGGAAAGATGGTGGCTTCTTACGAAGCGATTCCATTCGGCAGATTCCACGCACAAACTTTTCAGTGGGATCTGTTGGACAAATGGTCCGGATCGCATCTGCAGATGCACCAGCGGATAACCTTATCACCACGGACAAGGGTGTCTCTTCTGTGGTGGTTGCAGAGTGCTCATCTGTTAGAGGGCCGCAGATTCGGCATACAGGACTGGGTCCTGGTGACCACGAATGCCAGTCTGAGAGGCTGGGGAGCGGTCACACAGGGAAGAAACTTCCAGGGAGTATGGTCAAGCCTGGAGATGTCTTTTCACATAAATATACTGGAGCTAAGAGCGATTTACAATGCTCTAAGTCTGGCAAAACCCCTGCTTCAGGGTCAGCCGGTGTTGATCCAGTCGGACAACATCACGGCAGTCGCCCACGTAAACAGACAGGGCGGCACAAGAAGCAGGACAGCAATGGCAGAAGCTGCAAGGATTCTTCGCTGGGCGGAAGATCATGTGATAGCACTGTCAGCAGTGTTCATTCCGGGAGTGGACAACTGGGAAGCAGACTTCCTCAGCAGACACGATCTACACCCGGGAGAGTGGGGACTTCATCCAGAAGTCTTCCACATGATTGTGAACCGTTGGGAAAAACCAAAGGTGGATATGATGGCGTCCCGCCTCAACAAAAAACTGGACAGGTATTGCGCCAGGTCAAGAGACCCTCAGGCAATAGCTGTGGACGCTCTGGTAACACCGTGGGTGTTCCAGTCAGTGTATGTGTTCCCTCCTCTGCCTCTCATACCAAAAGTACTGAGAATTATACGGCAAAGGGGAGTAAGAACGATACTCGTGGCTCCGGATTGGCCAAGAAGAACTTGGTACCCGGAACTTCAAGAGATGCTCACGGAGGATCCGTGGCCTCAACCTCTAAGACGGGACCTGCTTCAGCAGGGACCGTGTCTATTCCAAGAATTACCGCGGCTGCGTTTGACGGCGTGGCGGTTGAACGCCGAATTCTAAGGGAAAAAGGCATTCCGGAAGAGGTCATTCCTACACTGGTAAAAGCCAGGAAGGAGGTGACTGCACAACATTATCACCGCATTTGGAGAAAATATGTTGCGTGGTGTGAGGCCAGGAAGGCCCCCACGGAGGAATTTCAATTGGGTCGATTCCTACATTTCCTGCAAACAGGATTGTCTATGGGCCTCAAATTGGGGTCCATTAAGGTTCAAATTTCGGCCCTGTCGATTTTCTTCCAGAAAGAATTGGCTTCAGTTCCTGAAGTCCAGACTTTTGTAAAAGGAGTACTACATATACAGCCCCCGGTTGTGCCCCCAGTGGCTCCGTGGGACCTTAATGTAGTTTTGGATTTTCTCAAATCCCATTGGTTTGAGCCACTCAAATCGGCGGATTTGAAATATCTTACATGGAAAGTAACCATGCTACTGGCCCTGGCTTCAGCCAGGAGAGTGTCAGAATTGGCGGCTTTATCCTATAAAAGCCCATATCTGATTTTCCATTCGGACAGGGCAGAACTGCGGACGCGTCCTCATTTTCTGCCTAAGGTGGTGTCAGCGTTTCACCTGAACCAGCCTATTGTGGTGCCTGCGGCTACTAACGATTTGGAGGATTCCAAGTTGTTGGACGTGGTCCGGGCATTGAAAATATATATTTCAAGAACGGCTGGAGTCAGAAAGTCTGACTCGCTGTTTATATTGTATGCACCCAACAAGCTGGGTGCTCCTGCTTCTAAGCAGACGATTGCTCGTTTGATTTGTAGCACAATTCAACTTGCACATTCTGTGGCAGGCTTGCCACAACCAAAATCTGTCAAGGCCCATTCCACAAGGAAAGTGGGCTCATCCTGGGCGGCTGCCCGGGGGGTCTCGGCATTACAACTCTGCCGAGCAGCTACGTGGTCGGGGGAGAACACGTTTGTAAAATTCTACAAATTTGATACCCTGGCTAAAGAGGACCTGGAGTTCTCTCATTCGGTGCTGCAGAGTCATCCGCACTCTCCCGCCCGTTTGGGAGCTTTGGTATAATCCCCATGGTCCTGACGGAGTCCCCAGCATCCACTTAGGACGTCAGAGAAAATAAGATTTTACTTACCGATAATTCTATTTCTCGTAGTCCGTAGTGGATGCTGGGCGCCCATCCCAAGTGCGGATTGTCTGCAATACTTGTACATAGTTATTGTTACAAAAAAATCGGGTTGTTATTGTTGTGAGCCGTCTGTTCAGAGGCTCCTACGTTTGTCATACTGTTAACTGGGTTCAGATCACAAGTTGTACGGTGTGATTGGTGTGGCTGGTATGAGTCTTACCCGGGATTCATTATCCTTCCTTATTGTGTACGCTCGTCCGGGCACAGTATCCTAACTGAGGCTTGGAGGAGGGTCATAGGGGGAGGAGCCAGTGCACACCACCTGATCCTAAAGCTTTATTTTTGTGCCCTGTCTCCTGCGGAGCCGCTATTCCCCATGGTCCTGACGGAGTCCCCAGCATCCACTACGGACTACGAGAAATAGATTTATCGGTAAGTAAAATCTTATTTTTTTTTTTAACCAACCACCAGGGAGTCCTGTGGGTGGCAGGATTTCAGAGTATGCAGATACACGGATACCACTCAAGTTTACTTGTGTGGTGCAATACCATCAGCAAAGGGTACAAAACTGAATTCCACTCTATACACAGCGGGAAAATCTTTGAAGTAGATCTGGAACCATTACAGATTGGTTTATAGACTTTGCTGAAGGAAGAAGTCATTTCTCCTGTTCTTGTGACGCAGAGGTGCACTGGCTTCTGTTCCAAGTCTTCTGTCTGGGCCATTTTGAACAGTTTGAGCTGCTTCAAACAATCAGTATATTTCTGAAAGTCCTTTCCGTATTAAGTCATTACAGTCGGTCTAGGCGGTCTATTGTATGGCTCAACATCATTAGTTTCTCAGGTTCGTTGTGCTATGTCACCACTTCAAGTTCACGTCTCACATTGTGACTGTCACCAAAGTGCCGGTAGTCCTTATTGCCGTTCTCAAACTACAAGGTATCATTGTAAAGCATTCCCTGAATGACATTTTGGTGGCAGGAAAGTCGAAACACCTCGCCAAACACATCTCAGGTGATAAGAGAAATAGAATTTTATTTTGGGTGCGCGGTCAGCAGCAGCTAGTACCAGGGGTGGTCAGATCCCCAATATGAAAACGGAGTATTATTAAAAAATGTGTACCAGCGCTGGCTGTAAGAACAATGCTAGTGGGACGGTCTGGTACAAAGAATTATTAAATACAATATACCACCCAATAATAACTAGGGTACAGTTTGTCACAAGTCCAATCGTATAGCGATGTGTCTATCAGGTTTGAGCCTGAACCTGATAGACACATCGCTATCCGGTTGGACTGGTGACGAACACTACCCTAGTAAATATTTGGACTGAACATCTCCTCTGACCAATTGTGGCATACAAGGAACCGGGATTCCCCCTGTAGTAATTTACAACTACTCTGCTGTGCTAAGCATTGGGGACTGAAACTGGGATCAAGAAATTGCCCTTGCCGGTCTTATACAGATATTCCGTTGGATGGAGTCCTAGCTGGGGTAAGAATCATACTACGAAACGAGCCATCTAAGTGTCTACCTTAACAGTGTTTCTAGAAATCATCTCCTTAAAGAGCGCCGTGACAGTCATATGTACTTTGATGTTTTTATATCTCAGGTGATAACTTGGCTAAGCAATATGCTTGGATCATTAATGCAGCTAAATTGATCTGGGTCCGTCTCAACAGTTTGAGTTCTGTTAGACCATCTCTTATTAGTCTTTCAGAATATTTGAGCCTTTCAGAAAAAAAATTCAGCACTAAGCGTACATGCAGTATTTCAATCTCAAAGTGCTGCCAATAATGAATAGTCTTTGTCTCTTTGGAATGTTGTCATCCACTATAGGCATTCTTCCTTGGGCAAGGTGGAATAGGTGAGATCTTCAGCTAGATTTGCTCAATCCTACAAATATTGCAAAGAAATCCCTTCGATGATTGCCGGTTCCAAGAGTAAACAACGATGGAGTGTCCCTGTGCACAGCACCTAAGGCTGGAGCTCTCATCTCTACTTACAGAGCATTCTAGAAATGAGGGCAGTACGGCATGTGATTTAGCACTTTCTTCTCGGGATCTTTCCAAAAATTGTACAGGGTCACAAGAAGCAGAACCATAATGGCAGAAGGGTTGACAGGGTAGAAAACAATTGATATCCGTCTCTATATTGGACTTAGCAAATAAAAGCAACAGGATAGCAGATTGTCAGAGTTGGTATCTGTCACTTCAGAGAATTCTTGTGAACCTGAGGGTGACACTGGCGGGAGTATGATGCAGAAAACTTGGTGGGTGAATGTAGCTCTTGCGCATGAGGTAGAACACGACTGAACAGGAGACAGAGCTGACTGCTGGAGGAGGCTATCTAGGATTGCTAATCTAGTAGCAGCTGCCGAAGAACATACAGGAGTGTGGTTCTGAGTTTGTCTGTACACCTGAACCGGATTGGAAACGGCTGAGCAGGAACATAAGTCAGACTGGAACTGACTTTGCACTTGGACTGGATCCGGCAGAACATGTTACAGGAGTGGGCTGGGACAGACTTTGCACTTGGACCGGACTGGAACAGTCAGAACAGGAATAGGAGTCTGTCAGCAATTGTCATAGTACAGGAGTGCATTATGAACTGCTGACTACCAACAATATACACACAGTATACTCGCTAGGCTGTTTTAGCTACTTTAGCGGCGCCTGCTTAAACAGCCTGCCGCCACTGCGTGAACAGATGCTGTGGACAGTTGACCGTGGACTATCCAACAGGGATGAAATTTCACGAACTGTCTTATTGCATATGGCATCCTATCACAGTACCACGCTTAAAGATACTGAGCTCTTCAGAACAAATGGAGACTGTGTGGCTCGGTGCTTGATTTTATACACCTGTGGCAATGGCTCTGATTGAAACATCTGAATTCAATAATTAACAGGTGTGGCCAAATACTTTTGTCCATATAGTGTATCTGCAGATATATTGTGCCATCTGGCTATGGGGTGCTGATGTCACAGTTGGTCTGGCAAATTCAAATGCCGCCCAGCTGGAGATGCTGTCCTACACATTGAGCAGCCGATTGGTAATTGTTTACACGTATCTTGATCGGTCTGCGTAATGGCGGCTCCTCCGTGTTGGTCAGGTGTGTACCTACCTTAAGACACACATTCCAGCAACAACAAAAAAAATCACTCTGCTAAGCATAGTCACACAGGACCTGGCGCGCTGAGAAGGGCTGTTTGGCATGACTGCAGCAATAGTGTATGTTGTTTCCTCTCTTCATATTTATCAGGAAATCCTACTTCATTCTCTCTTCCCATCTAACAATGAGCAACTATTATACGCCATGGATCTTTACAGGCCATTCTCTGTGTAACATTCCAGCAATGAAGAATTAAGAGAGACTGATCATCTATTGTCCATCCTGCAGAAACTAGTCAGCGTATGCTCGATTCAAACTTATGGGGGGTACACACAGAGTGACTTTTGCCTATTTTCTAAGCGATCTGACTAGATCGCTTACAAATTAAGCACAAATCGCTCCGTGTGTATGCCCCATAGCGATAGTGCTGCGCGGCCACGCGTGTCGCTCTCGCCGGCTCAGATCATTCATGCATGCAGTACAAATCTAGTCAGATCGCGTAGCATGCATTAAGGAAACACTGGTTAGCACAGATCGCTCAGCACACATCGCTGGGTGTATAGCGATGTGTGTTGAGTGATCTGTGTAAACTAGATCGCTTAGCACACAGGCACCATTTGCCCCATGTGTATGGAACATGTCTTACAAGATGAGTCAATGATATCATTCTGCAGCTTGCAGGGGAAAATTACGTAATGTGCCCAAAGTAATAAACATGTTGAATATACTTTCCACACACTTTTGCTTTATATACTTTCTGGGTATATCGCATACATTTCTCTAGCATCCATAAGGAATATTGGGTACAATGGTGTATAGACTGAGTTCAAAGGAGCCAGTGCACTTTAAATTTCTTCAACTGGGTGTGCTGGCTCCTCCTCTCTATGCCTCCTCCCACAGGCAGTTTAGAAAAAAGTGCCCTCAGGAGAGGATGCACACTCTGCATCTCCAGAGAGTCTTTGTCAGTTTGTTTTAAACTTTATTTCTCTAACGTCCTAAGTGGATGCTGGGACTCCGTAAGGACCATGGGGAATAGTGGCTCCGCAGGAGACTGGGCACAACTATAAAGAAAGCTTTAGGTCTAACTGGTGTGCACTGGCTCCTCCCACTATGACCCTCCTCCAGACTTTAGTTAGAATCTTGTGCCCGGCTGAGCTGGATGCACACTAGGGGCTCCCCTGAGCTCCTAGAAAGAAAGTTTATTTAGGTTTTTTATTTTACAGTGAGATCTGCTGGCAACAGACTCACTGCAGGGAGGGACTAAGGGGAGAAGAAGCGAACCTACCTAACAGGTGGTAGTTAAGGCTTCTTAGGCTACTGGACACCATTAGCTCCAGAGGGATCGACCGCAGGACCCGACCTTGGTGTTCGTTCCCGGAGCCGCGCCGCCGTCCCCCTTACAGAGCCAGAAGCAACGAAGAGGTCCGGAAAATCGGCGGCAGAAGACTTCGGTCTTCACCAAGGTAGCGCACAGCACTGCAGCTGTGCGCCATTGCTCCTCATGTACACCTCACACTCCGGTCACTGATGGGTGCAGGGTGCTGGGGGGGGGCGCCCTGAGGGCAATATGACACCTTGGCTGGCAAATCTACATCATATATAGTCCTAGAGGCTATATAGATGTAAAATTACCCCTGCCAGTATTCCAGAAAAAGCGGGAGAAAGTCCGCCGAAAAGGGGCGGGGCCATCTCCCTCAGCACACTGGCGCCATTTTTCCCTCACAGCTCCGCTGGAAGGAAGCTCACTGGCTCTCCCCTGCAGTCTGAACACTACAGAAGGGTAAAAAAGAGGGGGGGGGGCACTACATTTAGGCGCAGTATAGATATATATATATGATATATAAAAAAGCAGCTATAAGGGAAAACACTCATTTATAGTGGGATCCCTGTGTTATATAGCGCTCTGGTGTGTGCTGGCATACTCTCTCTCTGTCTCCCCAAAGGGCTTTGTCAGAGCATTCCCTGTGTGTTTGCGGTGTGTCGGTACGACTGTGTCGACATGTTTGATGAGGAGGCTTATGTGGAGGCGGAGCAAATGCCTGTAAACGTGATGTCACCCCCTGCGGGGTCGACACCTGAGTGGATGGTGCTGTGGAAGGAATTACGCGACAGTGTCGACTCCTTGCATAAAAGGTTTGACGACATACCTAATGTGGGACAGCCGGCTTCTCAGCCTGTGCCTGCCCAGGCGTCTCAAAAGTCATCAGGGGCTCTAAAACACCCGCTACCTCAGATGACAGACACAGATGTCGACACGGATACTGACTCCAGTGTCGACGACGAGACTAATGTAACTTCCAGTAGGGCCACACGTTACATGATTGAGGCAATGAAAAATGTGTTGCACATTTCTGATGTTACCCCCGGTACCACAAAAAAGGGTATTATGTTTGGAGAGAAAAAACTACCAGTAGCTTTTCCTCCATCTGAAGAGTTAAATGAAGTGTGTGAAGAAGCGTGGGCTTCCCCTGATAAAAAGCTGGTAATTTCTAAGAGGTTACTAATGGCGTACCCTTTCCCGCCAGAGGATAGGTCACGCTGGGAAACATCCCCTGGGGTGGATAAAGCGCTCACACGCTTGTCAAAGAAGGTGGCACTACCGTCTCCGGATACGGCCGCCCTGAAGGAATCTGCTGATAGAAAGCAGGAGGCTATCCTGAAATCTATATACATACAGGACTGGGTCCTGGTGACCACGGATGCCAGCCTTCGAGGCTGGGGGGCAGTCACACAGGGAAGAAACTTCCAAGGACTATGGTCAAGTCAGGAGACTTCCCTGCACATAAATATTCTGGAACTAAGGGCCATTTACAATGCCCTAAGTCAGGCAAAACCCCTGCTTCAAAACCAGCCGGTACTGATCCAGTCAGACAACATCACGGCGGTCGCCCATGTAAACCGACAGGGCGGCACGAGAAGCAGGACGGCGATGGCAGAAGCCACAAGGATTCTCCGATGGGCGGAAAATCATGTGTTAGCACTGTCAGCAGTGTTCATTCCGGGAGTGGACAACTGGGAAGCAGACTTCCTCAGCAGGCACGACCTCCACCCGGGAGAGTGGGGACTTCATCCAGAAGTCTTCCAAATGATTGTAAACCGTTGGGAAAGGCCACAGGTGGACATGATGGCGTCCCGCCTAAACAAAAAGCTAGAAAAGTATTGCGCCAGGTCAAGAGACCCGCAGGCGATAGCTGTGGACGCTCTAGTGACACCGTGGGTGTACAGGTCGGTTTATGTGTTCCCTCCTCTTCCTCTCATACCAAAGGTACTGAGGATAATACGGAGAAGAGGAGTAAGAACTATACTCATTGTTCCGGATAGGCCAAGAAGGGCTTGGTACCCGGAACTTCAAGAAATGATCTCAGAGGACCCATGGCCTCTACCGCTCAGACAGGACCTGCTGCTGCAGGGGCCCTGTCTGTTCCAAGACTTACCGCGGCTGCGTTTGACGGCATGGCGGTTGAACACCGGATCCTGAAGGAAAAGGGCATTCCGGAGGAAGTCATTCCTACGCTGATTAAGGCTAGGAAAGAAGTAACCGCAAACCATTATCACCGCATATGGCGAAAATATGTTTCTCTAACGTCCTAGTGGATGCTGGGGACTCCGTCAGGACCATGGGGAATAGCGGCTCCGCAGGAGACAGGGCACATCTAAAGAAAGCTTTTAGGATCACATGGTGTGTACTGGCTCCTCCCCCTATGACCCTCCTCCAAGCCTCAGTTAGGTTTTTGTGCCCGTCCGAGCAGGGTGCAATCTAGGTGGCTCTCCTAAAGAGCTGCTTAGAAAAAGTTTTTTTAGGTTTTAAATCTCAGTGAGTCCTGCTGGCAACAGGCTCACTGCATCGAGGGACTTAGGGGAGAGATTTTCAACTCACCTGCGTGCAGGATGGATTGGAGTCTTAGGCTACTGGACATAGCTTCAGAGGGAGTCGGAACACAGGTCATCCTGGGGTTCGTCCCGGAGCCGCGCCGCCGACCCCCCTTACAGATGCTGAAGATCGGAGGTCCGGAAACAGGCGGCAGAAGACTCTTCAGTCTTCATGAAGGTAGCGCACAGCACGGCAGCTGTGCGCCATTGTTGCTACACACTTCTCACTGACCAGTCACGGAGGGTGCAGGGCGCTGCTGGGGGCGCCCTGGGCAGCAATATTAAATACCTTTAGTGGCAAAGAATACATCACATATAGCCATTAAGGCTATATGTATGTATTTAACCCAGGCCAGATTTCTCAAAACCCGGGAGAAAAGCCCGCCGAAAAGGGGGCGGAGCTTATTCTCCTCAGCACTCAGCGCCATTTTCCTGCTCAGCTCCGCTGTGAGGAAGGCTCCCAGGACTCTCCCCTGCACTGCATTACAGAAACAGGGTAACAAAGAGAAGGGGGGCATAAATTGGCGATATTTATATATTAAAAGCGCTTATAACAAAAACAACACCTTTTAGGGTTGTTTATATACATTTATAGCGCTTTTGGTGTGTGCTGGCAAACTCTCCCTCTGTCTCCCCAAAGGGCTAAGGGGGTCCTGTCTTCGATTAGAGCATTCCCTGTGTGGCTGCTGTGTGTCGGTACGTGTGTGTCGACATGTATGAGGACGATGTTGGTGTGGAGGCAGAGCAATTGCCGGTAATGGTGATGTCACCCCCTAGGGAGTCGACACCGGAATGGATGGCTTTAGTTATGGAATTACGTGATAATGTTAGTACATTACAAAAGTCAGTAGACGAAATGAGACGGCCGGAAAACCAGTCAGTACCGGCTCAGGCGTCTCAGACACCGTCAGGGGCTGTAAAACGTCCCTTACCTCAGTCAGTCGACACGGGTACCGACACAGATGAATCTAGTGTCGACGGTGAAGAAACAAACGTATTTTCCAACAGGGCCACACGTTATATGATCACGGCAATGAAGGAGGCTTTGCAGATCTCTGATACTGCTGGTACCTCAAAAAGGGGTATTATGTGGGGGGTGAAAAAACTACCTGTAGCTTTTCCAGAATCAGAGGAATTGAATGACGTGTGTGATGAAGCGTGGGTTAACCCAGATAGAAAACTGCTAATTTCTAAGAAGTTATTGGCATTATACCCTTTCCCACCAGAGGTTAGGACGCGCTGGGAAACACCCCCTAGGGTGGATAAGGCGCTCACACGTTTATCAAAGCAAGTGGCGTTGCCGTCTCCTGATACGGCCGCCCTCAAGGATCCAGCGGATAGGAGGCTGGAAACTACCCTGAAAAGTATATACACTCATACTGGTGTTATACTGCGACCGGCAATAGCCTCAGCCTGGATGTGCAGTGCTGGGGTAGTGTGGTTGGATTCCCTGACTGAAAATATTGATACCCTGGATAGGGACAGTATTTTATTGACTCTAGAGCAATTAAAGGATGCGTTTCTTTATATGCGAGATGCTCAGAGGGATATTTGTACTCTAGCATCAAGAGTAAGTGCGATGTCCATATCTGCCAGAAGAAGTTTATGGACGCGACAGTGGTCAGGTGATGCGGATTCCAAAAGGCATATGGAAGTATTGCCATATAAAGGAGAGGAATTATTTGGGGTCGGTCTATCGGATCTGGTGGCCACGGCAACTGCCGGCAAATCCACTTTTTTACCTCAGACCCCCTCCCAACAGAAAAAGACACCGTCTTTTCAGCCGCAGTCCTTTCGCTCCTATAAAAACAAGCGAGCAAAAGGACAGTCTTATCTGCCGCGAGGCAGAGGAAAGGGTAAGAGAGGGCAGCAAGCAGCCCCTGCCCAGGACCAGAAGCCCGCCCCGGGTTCTACAAAGCCATCAGCATGACGCTGGGGCTTTACAAGCGGACTCAGGAGCGGTGGGGGGTCGACTAAAGATTTTCAGCAATCAGTGGGCTCGCTCACAGGTGGACCCGTGGATCCTGCAGATAGTATCTCAGGGTTACATGTTGGAGTTCGAAAGGTCTCCCCCTCGCCGGTTCCTAAAGTCTGCTTTACCAACGTCTCCCTCAGAAAGGACGACGGTATTGGAAGCCATTCACAAGCTGTATTCTCAGCAGGTGATAGTCAAGGTACCCCTCCTACAACAGGGAAAGGGGTATTATTCCACACTATTTGTGGTACCGAAGCCGGACGGTTCGGTAAGACCTATTCTAAATCTGAAATCCTTGAACCTGTACATACAGAAATTCAAGTTCAAGATGGAGTCACTCAGAGCAGTGATAGCGAATCTGGAAGAAGGGGACTTCATGGTGTCCCTGGACATAAAAGATGCTTATCTGCATGTCCCAATTTACCCCTCACACCAAGGGTATCTCAGGTTCGTGATACAAGACTGTCATTATCAGTTTCAAACGCTGCCGTTTGGTTTGTCCACGGCCCCTCGGGTCTTTACCAAGGTAATGACCGAAATGATGGTTCTTCTACGAAGAAAAGGCGTATTAATTATCCCTTACTTGGACGATCTCCTGATAAGGGCAAAGTCCAGAGAACAGCTGGAAGTCGGTGTAGCACTAACCCAAGTAGTGCTTCAGCAACACGGGTGGATTCTGAATCTTCCAAAATCTCAATTGACCCCGACAACACGTCTGCTGTTCCTGGGAATGATTCTGGACACGGTTCAGAAAAAGGTGTTTCTCCCGGAGGAGAAAGCAAGGGAGTTATCCGAACTGGTCAGGAACCTCCTAAAACCAGGAACTGTGTCAGTACATCAATGCACAAGAGTCCTGGGAAAGATGGTGGCTTCTTACGAAGCAATTCCATTCGGCAGATTCCATGCACGAACATTTCAGTGGGATCTGCTGGACAAATGGTCCGGATCGCATCTGCACATGCATCAGCGGATAACACTGTCACCAAGAACAAGGTTGTCTCTCCTGTGGTGGTTGCAGAGTGCCCATCTGTTAGAGGGCCGCAGGTTCGGCATACAGGACTGGGTCCTGGTGACTACGGATGCCAGCCTACGGGGCTGGGGAGCAGTCACACAGGGAAGAAACTTCCAGGGTGTATGGTCAGACCTGGAGACGTCTCTTCACATAAATATACTGGAGCTAAGAGCGATATACAATGCTCTAAGCTTGGCAAAACCGCTGCTTCAGGGTCAGCCGGTGTTGATCCAGTCGGACAACATCACGGCAGTCGCCCACGTAAACAGACAAGGCGGCACGAGAAGCAGAAGAGCAATGACAGAAGCTGCAAGGATTCTTCGCTGGGCGGAAAATCATGTCATAGCACTGTCAGCAGTGTTCATCCCGGGAGTGGACAACTGGGAAGCAGACGTCCTCAGCAGACACGACCTTCACCCGGGAGAGTGGGGACTTCATCCGGAAGTTTTCCACATGATTGTGAACCGTTGGGAAAAACCAAAGGTGGATATGATGGCGTCTCGCCTCAACAAAAAACTGGACAGATATTGCGCCAGGTCAAGAGACCCTCAGGCAATAGCTGTGGACGCTCTGGTAACACCATGGGTGTACCAGTCAGTGTATGTGTTTCCTCCTCTGCCTCTCATACCAAAGGTACTGAGAATTATTCGGAAAAGGGGAGTAAGAACAATACTAGTGGCTCCGGATTGGCCAAGAAAAACTTGGTATCCGGAACTTCAAGAGATGCTCACGGAGGATCCGTGGCCTCTGCCTCTAAGAAGGGATCTGCTTCAGCAGGGACCTTGTGTGTTCCAAGACTTACCGCGACTGCGTTTGACGGCATGGCGGTTGAACGCCGGATTCTAAAAGAAAAGGGCATTCCAGAGGAAGTTATTCCTACCTTGATTAAGGCTAGGGAGGAAGTGACCGCACAACATTATCACCGCATTTGGAGAAAATATGTTGCGTGGTGTGAAGCCAAGAAGGCCCCAACGGAAGAATTTCAATTGGGTCGATTCTTACATTTCCTGCAGGCAGGATTGTCTATGGGCCTCAAATTGGGGTCTATTAAAGTTCAAATTTCGGCCTTATCAATCTTCTTCCAGAAGGAATTGGTTTCAGTGCCTGAAGTACAAACTTTTGTCAAGGGTGTACTACATATACAGCCCCCGATTGTGCCCCCAGTGGCACCGTGGGATCTAAACGTAGTTTTGGATTTTCTCAAATCTCATTGGTTTGAGCCTCTCAAATCTGTAGATTTGAAGTATCTTACATGGAAAGTAACCATGCTACTGGCCCTGGCTTCAGCCAGGAGAGTTTCAGAGTTGGCGGCTTTATCGTACAAAAGCCCATATCTGATTTTCCATTCGGACAGGGCAGAACTGCGGACACGTCCTCATTTTCTCCCTAAGGTGGTATCGGCTTTTCACTTGAACCAGCCTATTGTGGTGCCTGCGGCTACTAGCGACTTGGAGGACTCCAAGTTACTGGACGTTGTCAGAGCATTAAAAATATATATTTCAAGGACAGCTGGAGTCAGAAAATCTGACTCGTTGTTTATATTGTATGCACCCAACAAGATGGGTGCTCCTGCGTCTAAGCAGACGATTGCGCGTTGGATCTGTAGCACAATCCAACTTGCACATTCTGTGGCAGGCCTGCCACAGCCTAAATCTGTAAAGGCCCACTCCACAAGGAAGGTGGGCTCATCTTGGGCGGCTGCCCGAGGGGTCTCGGCATTACAACTTTGCCGAGCAGCTACGTGGTCAGGGGAGAACACGTTTGTAAAATTTTACAAATTTGATACTCTGGCTAAGGAGGACCTGGAGTTCTCTCATTCGGTGCTGCAGAGTCATCCGCACTCTCCCGCCCGTTTGGGAGCTTTGGTATAATCCCCATGGTCCTGACGGAGTCCCCAGCATCCACTAGGACGTTAGAGAAAATAAGAATTTACTTACCGATAAATCTATTTCTCATAGTCCGTAGTGGATGCTGGGCGCCCATCCCAAGTGCGGATTGTCTGCAATACTTGTACATAGTTATTGTTACAAAAATCGGGTTATTATTATTGTTGTGAGCCATCTTTTCAGAGGCTACTTCGTTTGTTATCATACTGTTAACTGGGTTCAGATCACAAGTTGTACAGTGTGATTGGTGTGGCTGGTATGAGTCTTACCCGGGATTCAAGATCCTTCCTTATTGTGTACGCTCGTCCGGGCACAGTACCTAACTGAGGCTTGGAGGAGGGTCATAGGGGGAGGAGCCAGTACACACCATGTGATCCTAAAAGCTTTCTTTAGATGTGCCCTGTCTCCTGCGGAGCCGCTATTCCCCATGGTCCTGACGGAGTCCCCAGCATCCACTACGGACTATGAGAAATAGAATTATCGGTAAGTAAATTCTTTTCTCTATCGTCCTAAGTGGATGCTGGGGTTCCTGAAAGGACCATGGGGAATAGCGGCTCCGCAGGAGACAGGGCACAAAAAAGTAAAGCTTTACTAGGTCAGGTGGTGTGCACTGGCTCCTCCCCCTATGACCCTCCTCCAGACTCCAGTTAGATTTTGTGCCCGAACGAGAAGGGTGCAATCTAGGTGGCTCTCCTAAAGAGCTGCTTAGAGAAAGTTTAGTTTAGGTTTTTTTCTTTACAGTGAGTCCTGCTGGCAACAGGATCACTGCAACGTGGGACTTAGGGGGAAAGTAGTAAACTCACCTGCATGCAGAGTGGATTTGCTGCTTGGCTACTGGACACCATTAGCTCCAGAGGGATCGAACACAGGCCCAGCCGTGGAGTCCGGTCCCGGAGCCGCGCCGCCGACCCCCTTGCAGATGCTGAAGCGTGAAGAGGTCCGGAAACCGGCGGCTGAAGACTCCTCAGTCTTCATAAGGTAGCGCACAGCACTGCAGCTGTGCGCCATTTTCCTCTCAGCACACTTCACTGGGCAGTCACTGAGGGTGCAGAGCGCTGGGGGGGGGCGCTCTGAGAGGCAAATATAAACCTTATACAAGGCTAAAAATACCTCACATATAGCCCATAGGGGCTATATGGAGATATTTAACCCCTGCCTGACTGGAAAAATAGCGGGAGAAGAACCCGCCGAAAAAGGGGCGGGGCCTATCTCCTCAGCACACGGCGCCATTTTCTGTCACAGCTCCGCTGGTCAGAACGGCTCCCAGGTCTCTCCCCTGCACTGCACTACAGAAACAGGGTAAAACAGAGAGGGGGGGCACATTAATGGCTATATATATATATATATTAAAGCAGCTATAAGGGAGCACTTAATATAAGGATATCCCTTGTATATATAGCGCTTTGTGGTGTGTGCTGGCAGACTCTCCCTCTGTCTCCCCAAAAGGGCTAGTGGGTCCTGTCTTCATTAGAGCATTCCCTGTGAGTTTGCGGTGTGTGTCGGTACGTGGTGTCGACATGTATGAGGACGATATTGGTGTGGAGGCGGAGCAATTGCCAAATATGCAGATGTCACCCCCCAGGGGGTCGACACCAGAATGGATGCCTTTATTTGTGGAATTACGTGATGGTTTATCTTCCCTTAAACAGTCAGTTGAGGACATGAGGCGGCCGGACAATCAATTAATGCCTGTCCAGGCGCCTCAAACACCGTCAGGGGCTGTAAAACGCCCTTTGCCTCAGTCGGTCGACACAGACCCAGACACGGGCACTGATTCCAGTGACGACGGTAGAAATTCAAACGTATTTTCCAGTAGGGCCACACGTTATATGATTTTGGCAATGAAGGAGACGTTACATTTAGCTGATACTACAGATACCGTAAAACAGGGTATTATGTATGGTGTGAAAAAACTACAAACAGTTTTTCCTGAATCAGAAGAATTAAATGACGTGTGTGATGAAGCGTGGGTTGCTCCTGATAAAAAGTTGATAATTTCAAAAAAGTTATTGGCATTATACCCTTTCCCGCCAGAGGTTAGGGCGCGCTGGGAAACACCCCCTAAGGTGGACAAGGCGCTCACACGCTTATCCAAACAAGTGGCGTTACCCTCTCCTGAGACGGCCGCACTTAAGGATCCATCAGATAGAAAGATGGAAGTTATTCAAAAGAATATATACACACATGCAGGTGTTATACTACGACCAGCTATAGCAACTGCCTGGATGTGCAGTGCTGGAGTAGTTTGGTCAGAATCCCTGATTGAAAATATTGATACCCTAGATAGGGACAATGTTTTACTGTCGTTAGAACAAATAAAGGATGCATTTATCTATATGCGTGATGCACAGAGGGATATTTGCACACTGGCATCTCGGGTGAGTGCTATGTCCATTTCAGCCAGAAGAGCCTTATGGACACGACAGTGGACAGGCGATGCGGATTCAAAACGTCACATGGAGGTTTTGCCGTATAAAGGGGAGGAGTTATTTGGAGTTGGTCTATCAGACTTGGTGGCCACGGCTACTGCCGGGAAATCCACTTTTTTACCTCAAGTCACTCCCCAACAGAGAAAGGCACCGACCTTTCAACCGCAGCCTTTTCGCTCCTACAAAAATAAGAGAGCAAAGGGCTTGTCGTACCTGCCACGAGGCAGAGGAAGAGGGAAGAGACACCAACAGGCAGCTCCTTCCCAGGAACAGAAGCCCTCCCCGGCTCCTGCAAAAACCTCAGCATGACGCTGGGGCCTCTCAAGCGGACTCGGGGACAGTGGGGGGCCGTCTCAAAAATTACAGCGCGCAGTGGGCTCACTCGCAGGTAGACCCCTGGATCCTGCAGATAATATCTCAGGGGTACAGGTTGGAATTAGAGACGGATCCTCCTCATCGTTTCCTGAAGTCTGCCTTACCAACCGTCTCTTCCGAAAGGGAGAGGGTGTTGGAAGCCATTCACAAGCTGTACGCTCAGCAGGTGATAGTCAAAGTACCCCTATTACAACAAGGAAAGGGGTATTATTCCACTCTATTTGTGGTACCGAAGCCGGATGGCTCAGTAAGGCCTATTCTAAATCTGAAGTCCTTGAACCTCTACATAAAAAAGTTCAAGTTCAAGATGGAGTCACTCAGAGCAGTGATAGCGAACCTGGAAGAAGGGGACTTTATGGTATCCTTGGACATCAAGGATGCGTATCTACACGTTCCGATTTACCCCGCACACCAGGGGTACCTCAGGTTCATTGTTCAAAACTGTCACTATCAGTTTCAGACGCTGCCGTTCGGATTGTCCACGGCGCCTCGGGTCTTTACCAAGGTAATGGCCGAGATGATGATTCTTCTTCAAAGAAAAGGCGTATTAGTTATCCCATACTTGGACGATCTCCTAATAAGGGCAAGGTCCAGAGAACAGCTGGAGACAGCTTTAGCACTATCTCAAGAGGTGCTAAGACAACACGGGTGGATTCTGAATATTCCAAAATCCCATTTAATCCCGACAACTCGTCTGCTGTTCCTAGGAATGATTCTGGACACGGTTCAGAAAAAGGTTTTCCTTCCAGAGGAAAAAGCCAAGGAGTTATCCGATCTGGTCAGGAACCTCCTAAAACCAGGAAAAGTGTCAGTACATCAATGCACAAGAGTCCTGGGAAAAATGGTGGCTTCTTACGAAGCAATTCCATTCGGCAGATTCCATGCAAGAATATTCCAAAGGGATCTGTTGGACAAATGGTCAGGGTCGCATCTGCAGATGCACCTGCGAATAACCCTGTCACCAAAGACAAGGGTGTCACTTCTGTGGTGGTTGCAGAAGGCTCACCTATTAGAAGGCCGCAGATTCGGCATTCAGGATTGGATCCTGGTGACCACGGACGCCAGCCTGAGAGGCTGGGGAGCAGTCACACAAGGAAGAAACTTCCAGGGAGTATGGACGAGTCTGGAAAAGTCTCTTCACATAAACATTCTGGAACTAAGAGCAATCTACAATGCTCTAAGCCAGGCGGAACTTCTCCTGCAAGGAAAGCCGGTGTTGATTCAGTCGGACAACATCACGGCGGTCGCCCATGTAAACAGGCAGGGCGGCACAAGAAGCAGGAGTGCAATGGCAGAAGCTGCCAAGATTCTTCGCTGGGCGGAGAATCACGTGATAGCACTGTCAGCAGTGTTCATCCCGGGCGTGGACAACTGGGAAGCAGACTTCCTCAGCAGACACGATCTTCATCCGGGAGAGTGGGGTCTACATCCAGAAGTCTTCAACATGTTAATAGACCGTTGGGAAAGACCAATTGTAGACATGATGGCGTCTCGCCTCAACAAGAAACTGGACAAATATTGCGCCAGGTCAAGAGATCCACAGGCAATAGCTGTGGACGCACTGGTAACTCCTTGGGTGTACCAGTCAGTGTATGTGTTTCCTCCTCTGCCGCTCATACCAAAGGTATTGAAGATCATACGGCAAAGAAGAGTAAGAACAATACTAGTGGTTCCGGATTGGCCGAGAAGGACTTGGTATCCGGAACTTCAAGAGATGCTCACGGACGAACCGTGGCCTCTACCTCTGAGAAGGGACCTGCTACAGCAGGGTCCCTGTCTTTTTCAAGACTTACCGCGGCTGCGTTTGACGGCATGGCGGTTGAACGCCAGATCCTAAAAGGGAAAGGCATTCCAGAAGAAGTCATTCCTACCTTGATTAAGGCACGGAAGGAAGTCACCGTGAAACATTATCACCGCATTTGGCGAAAATATGTAGCGTGGTGCGAGGATCGGAGGGTTCCGACGGAGGAATTCCAACTGGGTCGTTTCCTACATTTCCTGCAATCAGGATTATCTATGGGTCTCAAATTGGGATCCATTAAGGTTCAAATTTCGGCCCTGTCAATATTCTTCCAAAAAGAATTGGCCTCTGTCCCTGAGGTCCAGACTTTTGTCAAGGGAGTACTGCATATACAGCCTCCTGTGGTGCCTCCGGTGGCACCGTGGGATCTAAATGTAGTTTTAGATTTCCTCAAATCCCATTGGTTTGAACCATTGAAAAAGGTGGATTTGAAATATCTCACATTGAAAGTGACTATGTTACTAGCCCTGGCCTCTGCCAGGAGAGTATCTGAATTGGCGGCTTTATCTTATAAAAGTCCTTATCTAATCTTCCATTCGGATAGGGCAGAACTGCGGACTCGTCCGCATTTTCTCCCTAAAGTGGTATCAGCATTTCATCTGAACCAACCTATTGTGGTGCCTGCGGCCACTAGCGACTTGGAGGACTCCAAGTTGTTGGACGTTGTCAGAGCCTTAAAAATATACATTGCAAGGACGGCTGGAGTCAGAAAATCTGACTCGCTGTTTATATTGTATGCACCCAACAAGTTGGGCGCACCTGCTTCTAAGCAGTCGATTGCTCGTTGGATTTGTAACACAATTCAACTTGCACATTCTGTGGCAGGCCTGCCACAGCCTAAAACTGTAAAAGCCCACTCCACAAGGAAGGTGGGCTCATCTTGGGCGGCTGCCCGAGGGGTCTCGGCATTACAACTCTGCCGAGCAGCTACGTGGTCGGGGGAGAACACGTTTGTAAAATTTTACAAATTTGATACCCTGGCAAAGGAGGACCTGGAGTTCTCTCATTCGGTGCTGCAGAGTCATCCGCACTCTCCCGCCCGTTTGGGAGCTTTGGTATAATCCCCATGGTCCTTTCAGGAACCCCAGCATCCACTTAGGACGATAGAGAAAATAAGAATTTACTTACCGATAATTCTATTTCTCGGAGTCCGTAGTGGATGCTGGGCGCCCATCCCAAGTGCGGATTATCTGCAATACTTGTACATAGTTATTGTTAACTAATTCGGGTTATTGTTAAGGAGCCATCTTTAAGAGGCCCTTTCTGTTGTCATACTGTTAACTGGGTTTAGATCACAAGTTGTACGGTGTGATTGGTGTGGCTGGTATGAGTCTTACCCGGGATTCAAAATGCCTCCCTTATTGTGTATGCTCGTCCGGGCACAGTACCTAACTGGAGTCTGGAGGAGGGTCATAGGGGGAGGAGCCAGTGCACACCACCTGACCTAGTAAAGCTTTACTTTTTTGTGCCCTGTCTCCTGCGGAGCCGCTATTCCCCATGGTCCTTTCAGGAACCCCAGCATCCACTACGGACTCCGAGAAATAGAATTATCGGTAAGTAAATTCTTATTATTTGCGTGGTGTGAGGCTAGGAAGGCCCCAACGGAGGAATTTCAGCTGGGCCGTTTCCTGCACTTCCTACAGTCAGGGGTGACTATGGGCCTTAAATTGGGTTCCATTAAGGTCCAGATTTCGGCTCTATAGATTTTCTTCCAGAGAGAACTGGCTTCACTACCTGAAGTTCAGACGTTTGTTAAGGGAGTGCTGCATATTCAGCCCCCTTTTGTGCCTCCAGTGGCACCTTGGGATCTCAACGTGGTGTTGGATTTCCTAAAGTCACATTGGTTTGAGCCACTTAAAACCGTGGATTTGAAATATCTCACGTGGAAAGTGGTCATGTTGTTGGCCTTGGCTTCGGCCAGGCGTGTATCAGAATTGGCGGCTTTGTCATGTAAAAGCCCTTATCTGATTTTCCATATGGATAGGGCAGAATTGAGGACTCGTCCCCAGTTTCTCCCTAAAGTGGTATCAGCGTTTCATCTGAACCAACCTATCGTGGTGCCTGCGGCTACAAAAGACTTGGAGGCTTCCAAGTTGTTGAACGTAGTCAGGGCCCTGAAAATATGTTTCCAGGACAGCTGGAGTCAGAAAGACAGACTCGCTATTTATCCTGTATGCGCCCAACAAGTTGGGTGCACCTGCTTCAAAGCAGACTATTGCTCGCTGGATCTGTAGTACGATTCAGCTTGCACATTCTGCGGCTGGACTGCCGCATCCTAAATCAGTGAAAGCCCATTCCACGAGGAAGGTGGGCTCTTCTTGGGCGGCTGCCCGAGGGGTCTCGGCTATACAACTTTGCCGAGCAGCTACTTGGTCGGGGTCAAACACATTCGCAAAATTCTACAAGTTTGACACCCTGGCTGAGGAGGACCTAGAGTTTGCCCATTCGGTGCTGCAGAGTCATCCGCACTCTCCTGCCCGTTTGGGAGCTTTGGTATAATCCCCATGGTCCTTACGGAGTCCCAGCATCCACTTAGGACGTTAGAGAAAATAAGAATTTACTCACCGGTAATTCTATTTCTCGTAGTCCGTAGTGGATGCTGGGCGCCCATCCCAAGTGCGGATTGTCTGCAATACTTGTATATAGTTATTGCCTAACTAAAGGGTTATTGTTGAGCCATCTGTTGAGAGGCTCAGTTGTTATCATACTGTTAACTGGGTATTGTATCATGAGTTATACGGTGTGATTGGTGTGGCTGGTATGAGTCTTACCCGGGATTCAAAATCCTTCCTTCTTGTGTCAGCTCTTCCGGGCACAGTATCCTAACTGAAGTCTGGAGGAGGGTCATAGTGGGAGGAGCCAGTGCACACCAGTTAGACCTAAAGCTTTCTTTATAGTTGTGCCCAGTCTCCTGCGGAGCCGCTATTCCCCATGGTCCTTACGGAGTCCCAGCATCCACTACGGACTACGAGAAATAGAATTACCGGTGAGTAAATTCTTATTTTTCGGTATGCTGTTTGGGCAACAGCATACCTGCACCGGGGGAGTTAGTGGGGAGACGGTCACCAGCCTTGCCTTTGCGGTCACAATTGCAGCACGCCGCACACCCCTAACGATAGCCTGAAGGTGACATCAGTGGTGAGATAGAAACCGGGGGCGCCGCTAGGGGGATCCTTCGGTTCATGGTGCGGCAGAACGTGGGCGCGGCATACCGGATTCCTGGGGGGGAAGGGGGCGCTATAGCCCCCCTGTGTAAACTGGCAGCGGTGGGTAAAACTAGCACTTGTGTGGAGTTTTCTACTCAAGGGGAGACTTTTGCCAGTATAAAGATAGCTGAAATTCTGGCGCCATTACAGGGTACTGAGCTTCTTCAGAGCAAGACCAGCGGCGTTTTGGCGCCTTTCTCTGCTTACAGCTGCAGCAGCAGGCACACACCGCTCCTCCAGACACTCTGATACGCAGGAAAACTGGTTTCAGGGGTGTAGTAAAGGGGGAGAGCCACTTTTGTACACTGTGTCCTGAAAAGGACAAAACACCGGTGTTTCACAGTGTTATATCAGCTTGCAGCCTCACTGTGGCTGTTGTGCTTGGGTGTGCTGGTCTCTTCTCTCTGTCTCCCTCACACATACAGTAAGGGCAGGCTTGCTATCATATTACTTGTCTGTGTGTATGTAAGTGTTATTACTGTAAACATGGTAAAACACCAATTATGCAGTGTGTCAGACCAGATTCTCTCTTCCTACGTCTGGTTCATTATCATGTGAACAATGTAGTCAGTCCTCACAGCTCAGTGAGGCCCCCCTGGGGGGCTGTGTCAAGTGCCTTCCTAGAAATATGGTGTCTGATATGTCATCTCAGCTCACTGCTAATGGTCAAAAAAACTCAACAATTGCAGCAGGCTGTTGCAGATCTGGCTGCAAGGGCTGACCATCCCCCATCCCCCCTCTCTAATATAGGACCACAAAAACGTTGGTTGCCTGCTTTTACTTTCAGATTCACCGTGAAGGGCCCTGGGGATAGCAGTGGGTATGTCACATAGACCGATCATAGCAGGTTGCTGGATGACTCATGCCATTCATACCTGGGCTACTCAGATTCAGGAGGGCCTCTCGGGGGGATATGCCCCTGGTAACTGCAATGACTTCTGTAGCACATTGACGACACCACACGTATCCTGTTTGACTCTCTCAAGGAGATAGGCTATATTAATGCTAGAACCACTGCTATGGCGATGTCGGCGCGAAGGGCTTTGTGGTTGCGTCAATGGATAGCGGACGGAGAATCAAAGTGCGGTGTCGAGGCTCTTCCCTTTTCGGTGGATTGGCTCTTCGAGGTAGAATTGGATACGTGGATTTCTAAAGTTACTGTGGGGAAATCCATGTTTCTCCCCTCTGGGGCCCTGCCGGCTAGGCGTTCCTACCTGGGGCCGTCTACTCCAACACGGCTTTAGGCACCAGAGGTAAGACTAGAAAACCGAGCACCAGTACTGCTTCCACTAAGGCCCCAGCATGACTGTGCCCACCCACCCCGAGGGGATCTCGAGGTGGGAGCTTGGCTGTGTCACTTCAGCCGCATCTGGGAAAGTTCCTGCCAGGATCAAAGACCTTATTTCTCGGGGCTACAAGCTGGAGTTCGACAGTGCTCCTCCCAAACTATTTTTCAAATAAACTTACCAGCTTCGGAGGATATGCGTGTTACGCTGCAACAGGACATCCTAAAATTGGTCCAATCCCAAGTCATTGTCCCAGTGCCGCTGCAACAACAGGGACAGGGTTACTACTCCAACCTGTTCATGGTACCTAAACCCTTTTTAAATCAAAAATCCTTGAACCCTTACCTAAAGGTTTTCAAGTTCAAGATGGAATTTTTGTAAGTAGTGATTGCCGGCCTGGAAGAACGGGAGTTCATGGTCTCCCTGGATATAAAAGATGCCTATCTCCATATTCCGATTTGGCCACCTCATCAGGTTTACCTGAGGTTTGCCCTGCTGAACGATCACTACCAGTTCCAGGCACTACCCTTCGGCCTGTCCACAGTTCCGAGGGTGTTCACGAAAGTGATGGCGGTGATAATATTCCAATTCCGGGTTCAGGGGGTAAATGTTGTCCCTTACCTGGACGATCTCCTGATCAAAGCAAGATCCAGGGAGCTTTTATTGCTCCATATAGACTGCACTATCAAGCTTCTGTTACACCATCGGTGAATCCTCAATTTACAGAAGTCCCACCTGGAGCCCACTCAGAGGCTCCTGTTCCTGGGAATGTTGCTGGATACTGTGGCCTTGAAAGTGTTACTCCCATAGGACAAGGTGAGAACACTTCAGGAGATGTTCCGAATGGTTTTCCGGCCTACTCGGGTATCCATCCATCTTTGCATAAGATTGTTGGGGAAAATGGTTGCCTTGTACGAGGCGATCCAGTATGGAAGGTTCCATGCCAGGACTTTTCAAATGGATCTCCTGAGCAAGTGGTCCGGATCACATCTTCAGATGCACCGGATAATTTGGCTGTCTCCTCAGACCAGCGTTTCTCTCCTGTGGTGGCTGCAGTCCTCCAACCTACTGGAAGTCCGAAGTTTCGGGATTCAGGATTGGATCCTCCTCACGACGGATGTGAGGCTGAGAAGATTGGGAACTGTCACCCAGGGGGTTCAGTTCCAGGGCAGGTGGTCAGCCCATGAAGCCCTCCTTCCGATCAACATTATGGAACTTCGGGCGATCTACAATGCTCTGCTTCAGTCCTCTCCTCACTCAGGGATCACGCGATCCAGGTAGTCTGACAACGCCACAGCAGTGGTGTACATCAATCGACAAGGAGGAACAAAAAGCAGGGCCTGCCTGCGAGAGGTGTCAAAGATACTCCTCTGGGCAGAAAGAAATGCAAGAGCAATGTTTGCAATCTTCATTCTGGGAGTAGACATCTGGGAAGTGGACTTCCTGAGTCGTCACGATCTCCACCTGGGAGAGTGGGGGCTTCACAATCAGGTGTTTCAGCAGATCATCGACCGGTGGGAATGCCCACAAATAGACATGATGGCTTCTCAACTCAACAAGAAGCTTCATTGGTATTGCTCACGAACCAGGGACCCTCAGGTGAGGGCAGTATATGCCCTGACGGCGCCGTGGCCTTAGTCTACCTGTTTCCTCCGATTCCATTGCTCCCAAGGGTGCTCAAGCGAATCAGGAATCTTAGTCCAGGCAATTCTAATTGCCCCCGGATTGGCCTCGGAGGGCTTGGTACGCGGATCTTCTGGACATGTCCATCAAAGACCCTTGGCCTCTGCCACTGAGAAAAGATCTTCAAGGACCGTTCATCTACACGGACTTACGGCGACTTCGTTTGACGGCATGGAGGTTGAGCGGAACATCCTATCTCACAAGGGCCTTTCCAAAAAGGTTATTGCTACCATGGTGCAGGCCAGGAAGCCTGTGACGTCAAAACACTATCATCATATCTGGAGGAGATACGTCTCTTGGTCCCAGGACCGCACGTATCCGCCTGCAGAGTTTCACTTGGGACGGTTCCTCCGTTTCCAGCAGGCAGGTGTGGATAAGGGCTTGCGTCTGGGTTCCATTAAGTTCCAGATTTCAGCTCGCTCTCTCCATTTTCTTCCAGAAGAAATTGGCAGTGTTGCCAGAAGTTCAGACCTTCTTGCAAGGGGTGCTTCACATTCAACCTCCTTTTGTGCCGCCCACGGCACCATGGGATTTGAATGTACTGTTGTATTTTCTACAGTCCTCCTGGTTTGAACCACTGATGACTGTAGTAGACAAGTACCTCAAGTGGAAGACAGTGATGCTTCTGCTAGGCGTGTTTCAGAATTGGGGGCCTTATCGTGTAAAAGCCCCTATTTGGTCTTTTGCGAGGACAGAGTGGTGCTCAGGACTAGGCAGCAGTTCCTGCCGAAGGTCGTCTCTGCGTTCCACTTGAATCAATCTATTGTGGTTCCGTCAAGTTCTGGCACTTCTGCTCCTCCCAGAGGCATTGGATGCTGTGTGAGCCTTTAAGATCTATGTCAAGAGATCTGCTCTGATCAGAAAGACTGATGCCTTGTTCGTGCTCTATGATGCGCAGAAAAAGGGTTGCCCTGCTTCTAAGCAGTCCATTGCTCGTTGGCTTAGGCTTACTATCCAACAGGCCTATGTGTCGGCAGCCTTGCCTGTTCCACAGTCTCTGAAGGCCCACTTTACAAGGTCAGTGGGGTCTTCTTGGGTGGCTGCCCATGGAGTCTCGGCCTTGCAACTATGCCAAGCTGCTACCTGGTCGGGGAAGAACACCTTTGAAGTTCTACAAGTTTAATACTCTGGCCAAAAAGGATTCCCAGTTTGGGCAGGCGGTGCTGCAGACTGCTACGCACATTCACGCCCGTTCTGGAAGCTTTGGGACGTCCCGATCGTACTAGATTCCCCCAATATCCCTTATGGATGCTAGAGAAAATTGGATTTTAATTACCTACCGGTAAATCCTTTTCTCGTAGTCCATAAGGGATATTTGGCGCCTGCCTCAGTGCGTTGACTTTTCTGCAGGTTCTCTTTTCTATGGTTACCTCTTCAGCTGTTGCTGTTTTGTTACTAGCCGTTGCTTTTTTTTTTATGTTAGTGGTGTGCTGGTGTGTAAATCTCACCTCTCATTGGGGTATATTTACTAAGGTCTGGATTTCATTCGAGTTTTTTTTTTTTTTTTCAAAGTATGATCTCTGGAATTTACTAAACACAAATCTCGGCAGTGTTGGGGCTATTTGTATTGAGATACACTGCTGACCACACAAATATGAATGAATAGACCATCGGTCAAACTCAGCTGTTATATTATACAACTTGGTAGTTTACTAAGAATTCGTATTCTCAATCACTGGCCTGCCCTGTGTTCTCTGCCGGCCGGGGCCATTGGCAGCTTCACTGGATCGGAAGCGTGAATCTCGCAGCCATCCAGAGACACCTGATGGTTACTCGGATTATCAATGTTCATGCAGATGATCTGATGCTGTGTCCCCGAACACAGCAGCAGGTCACAAAAGCAGGCAGTGGGAAATTTTGGGTGGTATTCAGTATACCGGTTGTTGGGATCCCGGCGCACAGTATACCGGAGCAGGAATCCCGATAACCGGCATACCGACACCCTTTCTCCCTCTTGGGGGTCCACGACCCCCCTGGAGGGAGAATACCCATGCCTCCGTGCCCTCAGTGAGCCAGCAAGGGGCTCATTAGCTCTCATCCTGATGGCGCCAGTATACTGGCCGCCGGGGACCCAGCCGCTGGCAACTCATACCACACCCGTAAATTTTACCTATTTTCGCATAGCTGCTGCTTCCAAAGACACAGCAGCTGTACATTTAGCGTCTTTATCTGAATTAGGCTCAATAACTTATTCACTTTTGAATGTCCGTTTAATATTGTGAACCTCTTTAAATAATACACCTTATTGTACATATGTGGACAGTGATCACGTGTTGTGTAATGCACTTTCATGCTGGTAAACAGCACATTTTCAAATTGAATGTAATGTGTAACACTTTTTTTTTTGTTTTTTGGGGCAGATTCCAGAGTACTGTAGAGCTTTGGAGGAGACCGAGATCTCTGATCACTGTTTTGATCTAATATTTGCATTTGATGAAATTGTGGCTTTGGGATATAGAGAAAATGTGAACTTGGCCCAGATAAGAACATTCACAGAGATGGACTCGCATGAAGAAAAGGTGTTCCGAGCAGTCAGAGAGGTGAGTGTCAGCCTGTGATTCTCTGTGCTGCAAACATAACTTAAGGGCTCTACACACTTAGGGGTATATTCAATTGAGGTTGGATCCATTCCGACATGCATTTGTCGGAATGGATCTGACAAGTGCTATTCAATGCCCATCTCAATTTGATTTGAGATGAGGGACCGGAGAGGGGGGAGACTGGGGACAGGTGAGGGCAGACGGGAGACGGCAGCGCTGCAGGAGGATGTGGCACAGCCGCCAGACATCACTGCAGCGTCCACCCGGCTCCAGCAAGCGGAACCTCACTTGCTGGAGCCGGGTGGACGCTGCTGTGAGGTCTGGCGGCTGTGCCACATCCTCCTGCAGCACTGTGCTTGTCTCCCCCCCCCCCCCCAATCTCCTCCTCAGGTTCCTCATCTCAATTCGACTGTTTTTTAATTCGAACGGAGATGGTCGGAGACGTTTCCCTCAGAAGCACGTGAGTCGGCAGCTATGCCGCCAATTCACGTACTATTGACAAGTCAAATTCCCCAACTTGTCGAGTAAAGAATTGAAGACTGAATAGGTCGGAACCCCTTCTGACCTGAAAAAGTCGAAAACTGCCGTCTTTTCGACAAGACGGCAGTTTCAACCTTAATTGAATATACCCCATAAAGATTTCACTGAAAGATATGAACGATCTCGTTCATTAATGAACGAGATACCGTTCATATCTTTCAGTGTGTAGGCACCAACGATGCGCGGCACCGTGCTCGTTCATAGTTGTTGGTGGCTCATTCATACCTGCAGGCAAATATGGACAATCTCATCCATATTAGCATGCAGGCCTATGGGGACGGGGGGGGGAGTGAAGAAACTTCACTCCTCCTCCTCCTCCCCCCTTCCCCCCCGCCGCCGGGTCACCCGCTGGCAGTATCGGCTGTTGGGCAGCTCGGCGGCCAGTGACCTAGTTGTAGGGCCCTTTATTCTTTGGGTTCTGGCTGACCATCTGAAAAAGTGGATGCTAGATAAAAGCTATGAAGTAACTGTACCATGTGGATTGTCTGCTTTGTGCACCTGGGTCTCTTCCGCTCCCACCACAGCTTTTATCCTATTGTCTATTTCAGAATTGTTTTTGTTTAAAGTCCTATGTTTGCATAAAAATTAGTATATACAATTCAAGTAATAAAAAAAAAAAAAAAGGCAATGAACAATTGGCCTGATGTCTAAATGTCTGTCTTGCCCCATGCTGCACCCGGTACAGAGGCATTTCTTCCATCAAGCCATATGGAGATGCATTCCAGGAACCTCAGACACGATCAGGCTTCAGCACACAATTATGTTTATTGTACATAAGCCTCTTGTGCCCCAGCCTGACGTTCATCAGAGTGCAACAGTCGCGAATAATGGGACCACTGGAGGCCGGACAGTTTCTAGCAATGCATACCTTGGCTAAAGCCAGCGCCTGTCGGGGTAAGCCAGAAGGGGTAGATCTTCTAAAATATTTGTCCCCTAGTCATAGCAATATTTTAAGACCAGGATAAAGCTGTATGTTCTGACACAACATGTAATCCATGCTCCACCTGACCAGTAAGGAGGTAGTGGAACAAAAACCACCTGGGTCACTGGTCCTGTTTTAGCATAAAACAAAGGTATCCCTGGAGGGATGCATAATTGCTATTAAGAACCCCCATCCCACCTACTGACATTGTACCACAAAAAATTCCTAGTGTACGTGAGTACACCTGGCCAATAAAGCTAATTCTGATTCTGAGTCTTACCTCTGGCCAGAAGGTAGGTGCAATTTAGGCTCCTGGAAGGGAATCTCTGCAAGGCATTATAAAGGCAATGCGAAACATGCCTTTAGGACTATGGGGGTAATACAGAGCTGATCGCTAGAGTGCGTTTTTTGCATCCCTGCGATCAGGTAGTTGCCGCCTAGAGGGGGAGGGGAAATTCGCTGTGCAAGTGTGCGTTCAGATGTGTAGCAGAGCTGCACAAACTAATTTTGTGCAGTCTCTGCGCAGCCCAGGACTTACTCTTCCACTGCGATGATCGGAGCCGGAGCTGACGTCACGAGCCCCCCCTTCCAAACGCGGGGTCCCTTCTGCGTTTTTCCAGACACTCCTTGAAAACGTTCAGTTGCCACCCACAAATGCCTTTTTCCTGTCAATCTCCTTGCGATCCCCATTGCTGCGGTCCGTCGCTCTTGTGCGTTGCGGTGCATATGCATGCGCAGTTCAGATCTGCTCACCTGCTGTGCGAAAATGCACAGCAGTTATCAGGTCTGAATTAGCCCCTATGGCAGGACATTGTCATACCATGCCAGGTTGGCAATAACAGCAGCAGAAATGCCTGTGCGCAGTATACAGTATGTAAGGGTTCCGAGCCACTCACTCACAGGAAACTTAAAAAGATCAAGCTGCGGTCGGGCAGTAGCCTTCCTGGAGGATTTGAAGAAGTGAGTCCTTCTCTTCTGCGACCACTATTCATCCGGCTGGAAACAACATGACATAAGGAAATCCAAGATCATGTAACTGCTGCTTCACATGAAGAAACCTGCATTTCAGAACTTTCATGGAGAAGTCTTGATAGACAGCCACCTGCTGCCCATTGTGTTCCAAAGGACTCTTCAGACATGCCAGGAGGATGGCATCACAGTCCTTTATAGAGCAGAATCTTAGAGCTAAAAGGACAGTGACAAGCAACAGGAGGATGATTGAGTACGGTACACTTTCTGCAGCGAATTTAGCCATGAGTTTACAGAAGTAGCCTTGCTTATTGTACTCGTGACTCTTTGCAGGGTGCCGCATTTAGCGTGCCTGCCGACGGGCATGTGCGAATAGTGGCACTCGCGATGCCATAGGAATTACATTGTGCAATCATGGGTGCGACTATTCACACCCGGGCGAACTAAGTTGCCTTCGCAATGTGTGCGAACGCATCACTGCAGCAGTGAGCAAGGCTACATCTGTATCTCTGCCATACAGTTCCACTAGCCACTTTTCCAGAAACTCCTCTTGCTTAGAGCCCTCAAAAATCATTAAGCCTCAGCCAACAAGGCACCATCTGGTACTCAAGGATAGACATTTGATCCTTCATGGGAGCTGTAATGTCAGCTTTATCTTGGCAAACCAGGGAAAGGTCAATCTGGACCTCGGCAATTGTGGTGGTCACTTTTTCTCAGATGAGCAGTGGCTTGCAACAATTGTTAAGTATTCTCCGGTTTCCTGGACATCTCTGAAGCCACAGCAGGCAGGAGCAGAGGGGTCCGAAGTGAGTCTGGAGAGAGCTGCTCCAGCCTCACTGGCAGAGCTTTGAGTGTTTGCGCATAGTTGATTAGTGGGCAGTACAGTCAGGGTAAGGCACATAGTTCACACTGACTTGCACAAGAACTGTTACTTCTGGGTCATAAAGTGCACAGGTAAAATAAAGAAGGTGCACTATATCTCCCAGCAATCCAGGTCTAGCATATAGGAGAAGGACAACATAGCAAAGTACACTGTATATAGCCCCTCAGAAAAATGGAGAATTGGAATTATGGATCTTAAATAGCATCCAGGAGGAGATGGTGAGGGGGAGCTATCCAGAAAGGTACTTAAACCTCAACAGCAGATAATGGCACCAACCCCCTCAGAGCACATCAGGGAAGTCGCAGACTGAGTATTGCGCGATCAGCGCACAAGGGTTCAAGAAGGAATTTAGTCCCTCGAACTCCCTCCGCGCTGCTTCACTAATCATTGGATATCCTATCAACCGGCATAGTCGGTGAAAGCAGAAACCACCCAGGAGCCAGCAGGAAAAACTGGCAGGAGGAACAGAAACCAAAACGGGGAAAAGCAGGGTCCTCACAGCTCCAGACTGCCGCTGAGGCTTCACAAGTAGACCATGACAAGAGAATACTGTATAGCACAACATCTCCACTTCAGGAACTGGCACACTTCATGTCTAGCAGCAATGAGAGTGAGTCTGATCCGGAGTAGTTAGTGTTCTGGCAGGGTGAAGAAAAAACGGATTTTGATCTAAATGGTGTGGTCCCTTCAGTCGTCTTCCCCACTGAAATGTGGTCAAACTTTGTTTTAACCATATCACAGAGAGATGGCTGAGCATTGGATTATTTCCCTCCTACTTTTATTTTTTTAAATAATGCATTTCCTGTTGACTACTGGCACTCAGAATGGAAGTGTATGTATCTCAACTCAGTAACTCATGTCTAGTGCTTTTACCTGTAGTAAATTGTAAACTTGTGAGCAGGGCCTTCCTACCTCTGACTGTCTGTTATTACCCAGTTTTGTTTTCACTGTTTCCAATTGTAAAGCGCTGTGGCGTTTGCTGTGCTATGTAATAGACTGTAGTAGTTTATTATATAAATAATAGTTAAGATGGGCATACACTATACAAATATCTGGCAGATAATCTGCCAGATCGGTCAGGTTGGAATGAAAATCTGGTAATGGATGAGAGTAAATTACAATCGACCATTTGTTCACAAACACTAGAAAACTGTCAACCTGTCGTTCATACAAATTGTTTAAATCACGGATTAAACCAATTTGTCTGAATGACAGGTTTTGACCATTTTCCTGTGTTTTAGAGCAAATGGTTGATAGTTGTTTGCTCTAATCCATTACCAGATTTCCATCTCAACCTGGCAGATCATCTGCCAGATAATCTGTATAGTGCGTTCCCAGCTTTTCTGGGGAGGGCAGATTAATGTAATCACTGGGCATGCTGCATGTGTGCACACTTTCTATTCAGTTCAAATGTAACTGAACATATTCAACATTTTAAGCATTTCCCGGTTATCTGAATTTTTTTCTTTTTTTTCTTGTTCTACATCCAGCCTGGCATCTGAAAGCGCACATCGCACTGACACACAGGTTGTGGGATTACTTCCTTTAAATAACTTTCTGTACTTCCTCCACAGACCCAAGAGCGAGAGGCAAAGGCAGAGATGAGACGTAAAGCAAAAGAGTTGCAGCAGGCTAGGAGGGATGCAGAGCGTCAGGGCAAAAAGCCTCCGGGGTTCGGAGGGTTCGGAAGTTCTGGCGGTTCCTCTATGTCCAGCAATGCTGCAGCGTTGATAACAGAAAATATAATGGAGCCAGAGAAAACAAAGGCTGCTTCCTTACCCACCAGGTAAGATTGGTAAATTATAATGTGTTGCTGACCATGGTCACGGTCTATATGGAAATACTTTGCTCTCCAGAAGCTGTTTTGTGGAGCAGTGATCTGAAATGTTAGTGTATATTTGTTCTAGGCCTTCTGGCATCAACAAAGCCCTGAAACTTGGGGCCAAAGGAAAGGAAGTAGATAATTTTGTAGACAAGCTCAAATCTGAAGGAGAGACCATTGTTAACCAGTCTTCAAGCATGAGACCATCAGAAGCAGCAAAAGTCTTGCCCCCACCTGCCAACTTAGAGAGGTAAGTGCAATGTCTTTCTTATTAAACCAAGTGCTTAAATATAGGCGGACAACTCTTTATTTCTTTACGGGACCCTTATTTCTCTAACGTCCTAGTGGATGCTGGGGACTCCGTAAGGACCATGGGGAATAGACGGGCTCCGCAGGAGACAGGGCACTTTAAGAAAGAATTAGGATACTGGTGTGCACTGGCTCCTCCCTCTATGTCCCTCCTCCAGACCTCAGTTTGAATCTGTGCCCGGACGAGCTGGGTGCACCTTAGTGAGCTCTCCTGAGCTTGCTAAAAAAGAAAGAATTTTGTTAGGATTTTTTATTTTCAGAGAGCTCTGCTGGCAACAGACTCTCTGCAGCGTGGGACTGAGGGGAGAGAAGCAGCCCTACTCACTAGAAGATAGGTCCTGCTTCTTAGGCTACTGGACACCATTAGCTCCAGAGGGATCGTACACAGGAACGCACCCTTGGTCGTCCGATCCCGGAGCCGCGCCGCCGTCCCCCTCGCAGAGCCAGAAGACAGAAGCCGGCGTGAGAAGCAAGAAGACTTCGAAATCGGCGGCAGAAGACTCCAGTCTTCATATGAGGTAGCGCACAGCACTGCAGCTGTGCGCCATTGCTTCCACACTAAACCCACACACTCCGGTCACTGTAGGGTGCAGGGCGCAGGGGGGGGGGGCGCCCTGGGCAGCAATTAGGTACCTCTTGGCAAATGCAGCATATATACAGTTGGGCACTGTATATATGCATGAGCCCCCGCCATTATTTTTACACAAAACGCGGGACAGAAGCCCGCCACTGAGGGGGGCGGGGCTTCTTCCTCAGCACTCACCAGCGCCATTTTCTCTCCACAGCTCCGCGGAGAGGAAGCTCCCCAGGCTCTCCCCTGCAGAATCACGGTAGAAAGAGGGTAAAAAGAGAGGGGGGGCACATAAATTTGGCGCAAAAACAGTATATACAGCAGCTACAGGGTTAACACTAAGTTACTGTGTGACTCCTGGGTAATATAGCACTGGGGTGTGTGCTGGCATACTCTCTCTCTGTCTCTCCAAAAGGCCTTGTGGGGGAACTGTCTTCAATTAGAGCATCCCCTGTGTGTGTGGTGTGTCGGTACGCTTGTGTCGGCATGTTTGACGAGGAAGGCTATGTGGAAACAGAGCGGGTACAAATGAATGTGGGGTCGCCGCCGACACCCGATTGGATGGATATGTGGAAGGTTTTAAATGATAATGTTAATTCCTTGCATAAAAGGTTGGATAAAGCTGAAGCCTTGGGATAGTCATATTTATTCCTTGCTACACTATAACACATATAGTTGTTTGGCTAGCGCAGGATTTCTGAAATAGGTTCAATACACACTCTCAATTTTATGTTTATCCTCTGCTGAGGCGCTTTTTCAGCAGTTAATATACTTTGGTTAGGGTCTCAACCCATGCCTGATCCTACATCGCAGAGGCAGTCAGGGTCTCAGAAGCGCCCACTATCCCAAATTGTTGACACAGATATCGACACGGATTCTGACTCTAGTGTCGATGGCGATGATGCAAAGTTGCAGCCTAAAATGGCAAAAGCCATCCGCTACATGATTATAGCAATGAAAGATGTGTTACACATCACAGAGGAAACCCCAGTCCCTGACAAGAGGGTTTATATGTATGGGGAAAAAAGGCAAGAGGTAACCTTTCCCCCTTCACATGAGTTAAATGAGTTATGTGAAAAGGCTTGGGAATCTCCAGATAGAAAACTGCAGATTTTCAAACGGATGCTTATGGCGTATCCTTTCCCGCCAACGGACAGGTTACGCTGGGAATCCTCCCCTAGGGTAGACAAAGCTTTAACACGCTTATCCAAGAGGGTAGCCCTGCCGTCACAGGATACGGCCACCCTAAAAGATGCTGCGGATAGAAAGCAGGAGGGTACCCTGAAGTCCATTTATACACATTCAGGTACCCTACTAAGGCCGGCGATTGCGTCGGCATGGATGTGTAGTGCTGTAGCAGCATGGACAGATACCTTATCTGAGGAACTTGATACCTTGGACAAGGATACTATAGTACTGACCCTGGGGCATATAAAAGACGCTGTCCTATATATGAGAGATGCCCAAAGAGACATTAGCCTACTGGGCTCTAGAATAAATGCAATGTCGATTTCCGCCAGAAGGGTCCTGTGGACTCTGCAATGGACAGGCGATGCCGACTCAAAAAGGCACATGGAGGTTTTACCTTACAGGGGTGAGGAGTTGTTTGGGGACCGTCTCTCGGACCTGGTCTCCACAGCTACGGCTGGAAAGTCACATTTTTTGCCATATATTCCCTCACAACCTAAGAAAGCACCGTATTACCAAATGCAGTCCTTTCGATCACATAGAGGCAAGAAAGTCCGAGGTGCGTCCTTTCTTGCCAGAGGCAGGGGTAGAGGAAAGAAGCTGCACAATACAGCTAGTTCCCAGGAACAGAAGTCCTCCCCGGCTTCCTCTAAATCCGCCGCATGACGCTGGGGCTCCACAGGCGGAGCCAGGCCCGGTGGGGGCACGTCTCCGAAATTTCAGCCACAAGTGGGTTCACTCACAGGTGGATCCCTGGGCTATAGAGATTGTGTCTCATGGATACAAGCTGGAATTCGAAGTGATGCCCCCTCACCGTTACCTCAAATCGGCCCTGCCAGCTTCCCCCATAGAGAGGGAAATAGTGTTAGCAGCAATTCACAAATTGTATCTCCAGCAGGTGGTGGTAAAGGTTCCCCTCCTTCAACAGAGAAGGGGTTACTATTCGACAATGTTTGTGGTACCGAAACCGGACGGTTCGGTCAGACCCATATTGAATTTAAAATACCTGAACATATACCTGAAAAGGTTCAAGTTCAAGATGGAATCGCTCAGAGCGGTCATCGCAAGTCTGGAGGAAGGGGATTTTATGGTGTCTCTGGACATAAAGGATTCTTACCTTCATGTCCCCATTTATCCACCTCATCAGGAGTACCTCAGATTTGTGGTACAGGATTGTAATTACCAATTCCAGACGTTGCCGTTTGGTCTGTCCACGGCACCGAGAATATTTACCAAGGTAATGGCAGAAATGATGGTGCTCCTGCGAAAGCAGGGAGTCACAATTATCCCATACTTGGACGATCTCCTCATAAAGGCGAGGTCCAGAGAGCAGTTGCTAATCAGCGTAGCACGTTCTCGGGAAGTGTTACAACAGCACGGCTGGATTCTGAATATTCCAAAGTCGCCTTCCTGGGCATGATTCTGGACACAGACCAGAAGAAGGTTTTTCTCCCGACGGAGAAGGCTCAGGAACTCATGACACTGGTCAGAGACCTCTTAAAACCAAAACAGGTGTCTGTGCATCACTGCACGCGAGTCCTGGGAAAGATGGTGGCGTCATACGAGGCCATTCCCTTCGGCAGGTTCCATGCGAGGACCTTTCAATGGGATCTGTTGGACAAGTGGTCCAGATCGCATCTACAGATGCATCGGCTGATCACCCTATCCCCCAGGGCCAGGGTGTCTCTTCTGTGGTGGCTGCAGACTGCTCACCTTCTCGAGGGCCGCAGATTCGGCATTCAGGACTGGGTCCTGGTGACCACGGATGCAAGCCTCCGAGGGTGGGGGGCAGTCACACAGGGAAGAAATTTCCAGGGTCTGTGGTCAAGTCAGGAGACTTGCCTTCACATCAATATCCTGGAACTAAGGGCCATATACAACGCCCTAAGTCAAGCGGAGACCCTGCTTCGCAACCAATCGGTGCTGATTCAATCAGACAACATCACCGCAGTGGCTCATGTAAACCGCCAAGGCGGCACAAGGAGCAGGGTGGCGATGGCGGAAGCCACCAGAATTCTTCGATGGGCGGAGAATCACGTACGAGCACTGTCAGCAGTGTTCATTCCGGGAGTGGACAACTGGGAAGCAGACTTCCTCAGCAGACACGACCTCCACCCGGGAGAGTGGGGACTTCATCAAGAAGTCTTCACGCAGATTGCAAGGCGATGGGAACTGCCACAGGTGGACATGATGGCATCCCGCCTCAACAAAAAGCTACAGAGGTATTGCGCCAGGTCAAGAGACCCTCAGGCGATAGCTGTAGACGCACTAGTGACACCGTGGGTGTTCCAGTCGGTTTATGTGTTTCCTCCTCTTCCTCTCATACCCAAGGTGCTGAGAATCATAAGAAAAAGAGGAGTGAGAACAATACTCATTGTTCCGGATTGGCCAAGAAGGACTTGGTATCCAGAGCTACAAGAAATGCTCACAGAGGACCCATGGCCTCTACCTCTAAGACAGGATCTGTTACAACAGGGGCGCTGTCTGTTCCAAAACTTACCGCGGCTGCGTTTGAAGGCATGGCGGTTGAACGCCGGATCCTAGCAGAAAAAGGCATTCCGGATGAGGTTATTCCTACGCTGATAAAGGCTAGGAAGGACGTGACGGCTAAACATTATCACCGTATATGGCGAAAATATGTTGCTTGGTGTGAGGCCAGGAATGCCCCTACAGAGGAATTCCAGCTGGGCCGTTTCCTTCACTTCCTACAGTCGGGAGTGACTTTGGGCCTAAAATTGGGGTCCATTAAGGTCCAGATTTCGGCCCTATCCATTTTCTTTCAAAAAGAACTGGCTTCTCTTCCTGAAGTTCAGACGTTTGTAAAGGGAGTGCTGCATATTCAGCCCCCGTTTGTGCCTCCAGTGGCACCTTCGGATCTTAACGTGGTGTTGAGTTTCCTGAAATCACACTGGTTTGAGCCACTTAAAACCGTGGAGTTAAAATATCTCACGTGGAAGGTGGTCATGCTATTAGCCTTGGCTTCGGCTAGGCGTGTGTCAGAATTGGCGGCTTTGTCACATAAAAGCCCCTATCTGGTTTTCCATATGGACAGGGCAGAATTGCGGACTCGTCCGCAATTTCTGCCAAAAGTGGTGTCATCTTTTCATATGAACCAACCTATTGTGGTGCCTGTGGCTACTCGTGACTTGGAGGATTCCGAGTTACTAGATGTGGTCAGGGCTTTGAAGATTTATGTAGCCAAAACGGCTAGAGTCAGGAAAACTGAGTCGCTGTTTATCCTGTATGCATCCAACAAGCTGGATGCTCCTGCTTCAAAGCAAATTATTGCTCGCTGGATCTGTAACCCGATTCAGCAGGCTCATTCTGCGGCTGGATTGCCGCTTCCAAAATCAGTAAAAGCCCACTGCTCAAGGAAGGTGGGCTCTTCTTGGGCGGCTGCCCGAGGGGTCTCGGCATTACAGCTTTGCCGAGCGGCTACTTGGTCAGGATCAAACACTTTTGCAAAGTTCTACAAGTTTGATACCCTGGCTGAGGAGGACCTTGTGTTTGCTCATTCGGTGCTGCAGAGTCATCCGCACTCTCCCGCCCGTTTGGGAGCTTTGGTATAATCCCCATGGTCCTTACGGAGTCCCCAGCATCCACTAGGACGTTAGAGAAAATAAGATTTTACTTACCGGTAAATCTATTTCTCGTAGTCCGTAGTGGATGCTGGGTGCCCGTCCCAAGTGCGGACTTCTTCTGCAATACTTGTATATAGTTATTGCTTAAATAAGGGTTATGTTATGATTGCATCAGGGTTGAACTGATGCTCTGTTGTTGTTCATACTGTTAACTGGGTAAGTTTATCACGAGTTATACGGTGTGATTGGTGTGGCTGGTATGAGTCTTACCCTGGATTCCAAAATCCTTTCCTTGTACTGTCAGCTCTTCCGGGCACAGTTTCCTTAACTGAGGTCTGGAGGAGGGACATAGAGGGAGGAGCCAGTGCACACCAGTATCCTAATTCTTTCTTAAAGTGCCCTGTCTCCTGCGGAGCCCGTCTATTCCCCATGGTCCTTACGGAGTCCCCAGCATCCACTACGGACTACGAGAAATAGATTTACCGGTAAGTAAAATCTTATTTTTTCCATGCCTAGTTAATTAGCTTGCTAAGATGGGCTGGGGTCGGGTGACTGGCAGTCGGGATCCCGTTGGTCAGCATACCGACGCCGAGATACCGGCCACAGGTTCTATTCCCACTCTATGGGTGTCGTGGACACCCACAAGTGGGAATAGCCCCGGGCCCCCTGGCGGCCGGGAACCCGGTGTCTGTATGCTGACCGCCGGGATCTCAACTCCAGTCACCTGACTACATCCCGCTAAGACAAGCAAGGTCTTTATCTAACAAAGTATCCCTGTCTTTCAGTGTTCATTTGAAGGTTGAAGAGAAAATATCTTTAACCTGCAGCAGGGATGGAGGGTTGCAGAATATGGAAGTCCACGGTCTCATTATGCTCAGAGTGTCTGATGAGAAGTTCGGAAGGATTCGTGTGCACGTTGACAATGAAGACAAGAAAGGGGTGCAACTTCAGGTTAGGAGTTGGAATTACCATGCATAGTTTTAAAACTTTTTTTCAGGTTTTTATTTTTCTTCAGATGCAATATGTGTAATGCAAGGATAAAAGCTATATTTGTATTAATATCTGGATGTAAACTGTACTTTGTAGGATATATAATACTATTGTATAGTAAACTTGTTGTCTTTTGTAGCTAGGGAAGTAAAAGAAAAAGATGTGCTACAAATTGTCATGTAGGTAGAAAACGAACAAGTCGGCATAGTCAGTGAAGCAGAGTTCTAACTGAGCACCTGAAAACCCATGCATATATTGTATACTATCTTCATGGGAAGCACAGGATCGTTTTGTTTCTTTAAGAGACTTAACGGTTTCCCTTTCAGGGGAAAGCTAGTGAATGGTGCTCGGTGCTTTAGCCATTCCGTTCACAAGACAGCTAGGTGATGGATGTTCACTGAATCGCCCTATAGATAAGAAAACAGACTGCATGTTTCGACATGAACATTACTTACATTATGGGGGTAATTCAATTAGCCACAGCAAATTGAATGGGGGGGGGGGGGGGGGGGGGGGGGGCGGTCATTCCGGTAATTGCACCCCACCCACCCCCAATAACCCCCCCCCAGTTTGGATTTAGTCTTCAGTATGGCTAGATGCTGTTCATGAGGTTGCGTATCCGTATTGATGTGAAAATATTCAAGTGATGCATAAAGGTACTTATTTCCTGTGTGCTGATGCCTTCCCATGCAGAAGTATGGCTCTAGCAATAGTCACCAGTAGAGCCGTATAGCTGTGTCCATGAGTGGCAGATACACAGTTAAAGGATCATACGATCAAACTTCCGTTTAGTTGGCTATTTTCTGTATGGGGAGACCCCATCATCTGCCACAGGATAGTGTTTGCCCACCACTTCTCATGTTTCTCCCATTCAGCATGTGCCCGTTTTCAAGAGCCTTTGCTGAAATGCTGGTAGTACTTCTGTTCTGTCTAAGAGAACTAGGGATCATAGTATGTCTCCTAGGCGTATTCTTGTCGGGATGCAGTTAATGTGCTGGTTGTCAGGATCCTGGCGTTCAGGATACCGACGCTGGAATCCTGACAGCTGACATTATACCGGTGGCCGGAATCCCAACACCAGCCTGGAATACCCACTCAGTTGGTGGATCCACGCCACAAACTGAGTGGAAATCATCACTACCGGGCCCAAACGCGGCGAGCCTGCACGGAAACTTGCGGCCTCACTGCCAGGATTCTGGCAGACTGGATGTCGCTATACTGACAGCCTTCTCATCCACTATAAGCATTCTTCTGTGAACAAGTTGTCTTCACTTGGACCTGTTCAATCAGTGAAATACAAATACAACGTTTTATTTTTTAGATCATGTTATCGTGTTTACAGATATTGTAAGGAGATCTTTTGGATACATTTTGGATAATAGGATCTAAGACTAAAAGATCATACAGTCTCCCTAGAATAGGCCGTTCTCATTGCAGTCTCCAGCTCCTAAGGCTTGGGGCTCTCTTCTACATACAGTAGTACAAGTAGTATGACTCCAGAGCTAAAAATGGCTGAAATGTCGACATTCGTCATGTAGATAGTGATGAAATGTCGTCATTTCATATGGTGGGAATGTGGTGTCTTCCGGTGGTCGTGTGACTGTCTCTTCTGGTTCGGACCTGCAGTACTCCTACAGCGTTCAGGTAAGTATATTTCCCCTATCCCTAACCGTAATGTCAGCCCTTCGCCTGTCAACAGTTCACCTGTTGATATTTTAGCAATGTGGACATAACTGTTGACATTGTTATTGACCTTTTGACTACATTCCGTTACACCTAGGCCAGGCATGTCCAAACTGCGGCCCTCTAGCTGTTGTGAAATTACATATCCCAGCATGCCCTGACACCGTTTTGCTGTCAGAGAATGCTAAAGCTGTGTCAGGGCATGCTGGGATGTGTAGTTTCTCAACAGCTGGAGGGCCGCAGTTTGGACATGCCTGACCTAGGCATTCAGGGCTTAGACTTAAGCAGAGTATTGGCACAAGGCAGCAGAGAATGGTTCTCCCTTTGGGATTTCATTATGTAACTTGTGGTCCGGAGACCGCCGGTCACAACACCTCCATCTACATGCCGCCTCTCACTATCCCGACGGTCGACATGCCGACCAACAGGGACTATTCCCACTCGTGGGTGTCCACGACATCCATAGAGTGAGAATAGAACCTGTGGCGAGCCCGCAAGGGGCTTGTTGTGCTTGCCCCCCCCCCCCCCCCGGCCTCCGTTAACACATACCACACCCCTCTCTTCATACTGTATCATAACCGGTGCTGTCTTCTGGATGTGACTCCTACTGATGCTCGGTGCTGAAGAAAAGCCTTCAGTTATTCAGTGAAGCCTCTGCTGTTATAACCCATTCATTATGGGTTGGTTTTGCCTTTGAAATGATTGCCGCTTTAAATCTACTGGTAAATAGCAGGAAATGTAGCGGTTACGGCAACTCGCAGGCTATTACTTATGGGCCATAGTATTCACCTGAATATTATTTTATTTCATCCATAAACTGTATATTTCCATGAACTAGAAGTTATTCCTTGTATAAACATCTGCACATTTCATTTTAGGCTGATATTTCCATAAGAGTGGTAATAGAATCCACAACTAGATTAGTTACCAACCTGATATCTCCATAACTGTTGACAATGCAACTTTCCACCCTACCCCACAAGCTCGCTGCCTAGGTGTCACCCTTGACTCTGAACTGTCCTTTGTTCCACACATTCAACCTGTCTCTAAATGCACCTAAAAAACCTATCCAAAAATACGCCCTTATCTTACACAAGACACTGCAAAAACGCTAATCCATGCTCACATCTCCCGCATTGATTATTGTAATAGTCTCCTTACTGGTCTTCCCAAACATAGGCTCTCACCACTACAATCCATTTTAAATGCAGCTGCGAGGCTAATCTTCCTCGCTAGACGTTCTTCGTCTGCTGATCCGCTCTGTCAGTCCCTCCATTGGTTACCGGTATTCTACCGTGTTTAAATATAAAATACTTTTACTTACATATAAGGCTATTAACCAAACTGCACCATCATACATCTCTTCACTTATCTCAAAATATCTCCCTACCAGACCTCTCCACTCTGAAGAAGGTTTGTGTCTCTCATCCACATGTATTACCTGTTCCCACTCAAAATGACAGGACTTTACCTGGGCTTTCACCCACTCTGTTGAACGTCCCTTCCAAGCACAATAAGACTCTCCTCTAGTCTTCAAACCTTTTAAACGTTCCCGGAAAACTCATCTCTTCAGACAAGCTTACCAAATTCCAGACCCACCCACATAACCTTCAGTGCTTCCCTATCCAATTACATCCTCTCTGTACAGTCCACATAACCTCACATATTTTGTCTTCCAACATTGCTGGGTGATCATATCTCACAACCCATTAAGAACCTAGCAATCTGGTGGACCATTTTGCGACAGGTAGCATCTATCCTTGTGTATCAATGCCTATTTCCCTATAGATCGTAAGCTTGCGACCAGGGCCTTCCTACCTCCTATGTCTGTCTGTGTCTTTGCCCAGTTTTGTTTTATAACTGTTGTTCTAATTGTAAAGCGCAACGGAATATGCTGCGCCATATAAGAAACTGCTAATAAATAAATAATTATATTTGTGTACACACTTATTTCAATAGACTCATCCCAATGTGGACAAAAAACTCTTCACATCAGACTCCTTGATCGGACTGAAAAATCCAGAAAAATCTTTCCCCATTAATAGTGATGTTGGGGTCTTAAAATGGCGGCTACAGACAACCGATGAAGCCTTGATACCTCTAACCAGTGAGTCTACTGAGGGTTTAATTTATGTTTTCAATGATAGTGTTCGGAGTTCAATTAGGAAGTTGGGAAATTGGCTACATGATGGGTTTGCTGTACCATCTTGATGTGCCCAATGATAGACACCTATTCAGTCTGCTGTTTGCTGTGTAGTAATTATTCAGTGCTCTGTAACCAGGGCAAGATACGTTCTTAGAAACTACAAGAAGAGAAGTCAGTAGAAGGGTAGTCAATATATAGCGAAGTTCATGTCCTCCAAATGCTTACATTACATTGGTGTCAAACTATTATTAATCTTACCTTCTTGAAAAATATAAATATGTAAGCTTGTATTTCTACCTATTTTCCTAACGACCTACTTGTGAGCTGGAGATTTCAGCTGACACTTCATTTTAAAAAGATATATTCAGTGGAAAGCCCTCACATCCACCCCAGAACTGTTGCATCGGTCATGTGTAGGTAACCTTAATGGCTCATTCACAACTCACTGCGCACTGATTTGGATAAACGGTTTACTTTGGCGTTGTTCTAAAATGTGTATTGCTCCTGTTAAAATTTTAATATGCGGACCAGCCTTTATCCCGCATGCTGTTAGGTTGTGCCGGGTTCTAGATGTACATTGGTACAACAGAAGCCCGTATGTTCTATTATTAATGCAGTTTTGTAAGCTATTATAGTGATAAGGTTCTTAAACCCCCCCCCCCCCCCCCCTCTTATTATCCACTGCCTTTCTATGGGGCTGGGTTTGTTCATAACTACTCAGGCAGCCTTTGGGGTATATAAAAGAGGTGCTGCAGTTAAAGCACCAACTCTGAAAACTCCAGACTTCTTGCGCTCTCTCCTCTTTGTACTCCAAGGTATCCAATAGCCCACATGGAATCAGAGAAAAGGATCTAACCTAAGAAATCAAAATCCTATTCATTCTTATTGGGAATTGAAGGAAACGAATAACATATAGCAGGCATCTAATTTTGTGTTTGACCGGTACACCGCTGCATGGAGATATTGTACAGTTAGTAGTTTGCAGTTCAGTAGTAAGTGTCAATAATCGTCGGCTAAAATGTGTAGCTGTAGAATAAGAGAATAAAGGGCCTCATACACTAGAACGATAATGCCCGATTTCGGCCATTCGGCCCGATATATCCAATGAAATCAGGCATTTTGGGGGTGTATCTGATCCGATGCGCGTTCCCGCAAGCATCGGGTCCTCCAGATTGACCGTTCTGTCCTACCCCGCAGGCATGGCTGGGATTGCCCAAGATATATTGTATGCAAAAGGACAGCATACGATGTATCTTGGGTAATTCTGCCGCCCGGGAGGCTGCCGGGGTCTGCGACAGGAGGGTCGGACATGTCACAGTAGTGTATGGGGCCCTTAATATTTGGCAAGAAGTTAATAAAACTGAAGATGGCATAAGACTTTCTCCGTGGAGACCTTTGACCTTAGACAAGGTTGGAGGAAAAACGTAGGAGCCTAACGAAAATCTCACCTCCCATCAATGCAGCCCTTGCCACGCCCCCTTTCTTAAACGTAGCTGATGCCTGCCACAACACTGTCAGAAGCTAACCCATTGGCCAGCAGTGCGGTGGTCAGTAGGTGCAGGGATGTCATAAGGTGTATGTACATTTATTGTATGCTGGTATCGGCATTAAAGGGTTTAATTCCCAACACTAAGGAATTTGGAAACAATGGGGTCTATTTACTAAGCCTTGGATAGAGATAAAGTCGCCGGAGATAAAGTCCCAGCCAACCAGCTCCTAACTGCCATGTCACAGGCTGGGTTTGAAAAATGTCAGTTAGGAGCTGATTGGCTGGAACTTTATCTCCAGCCACTTTATCTCTGTCCAAGGCTTAGTAAATTGTCCCCTTAGTATTTTAAATGTTATTAAACAAAATTATATTTAATAGTATTTTCACTCTGGAGGTTTTCCCATCCTGATGGTGCAGTGAGGATTGGGGCTGCAATCATGGGAACCTAGAGTGTGGTAGGGTCAGGTCCTCCATCCTCTGTGATCCAGTGGAGGGGTCACAGGAGCTCTGTACCCAGAATGCTACCCCACGTGAGCCTCAGGACAGCGGCAGCTGCAGAGACTTGTACTGGGGCTTCCTGGGTTCAAAGGAAAAATGGCTGTAGCGCTTAATCTATTATTTTTTGAAATTGTGGTGCTTTATAATCTTTTTATGTGCAGATTAACAGGCACATAAAACTATATGAGGACTTACAGACCTTCTGTACACCTGGTGCTCCCATCTTCTATGCTACAGCCACATGATTACTGTGGGGTTGTGTATTTAACTATACTTCATTCATGTCAAAGGGAATTGCTAATTTACAGTTCTGATATGCTGATATTTTACGCGCCATAGCAACTAGTTTCTCTAGCCTCTGTATGTAAACACATTTCTTCTTGATCCCTAGTTAACTGCTGGCCTTCAGAGAGTGGGAACGGTTGTGATGTAAATATAGAGTATGAACTTCAAGAGGACAAACTTGAGCTGAATGATGTGGTTATTACAATCCCATTGCCGTAAGTGATGCAGATATAAAGTATATTTCTTTGTTTTGCTGTAGACCTTAACCTGCTACATGAATTTACAAAGCATTACTGTTCTAACATTTTCCTTTTTATGGCATGCCAAAGAGATTATAATATATGTCAATAGGTCTGCTAGCAGTACAGTATGATCATCCCTTTATCTACGGTGGTGCTGGAAAACTGGGCTGTGAAGTGCAGTGATGGACGCTTAGGCACTGTAACATTAACCTCCCAAAGCTCACCTTCCTCTCCCTCTATGCTTCCCATTGTTTTGCTCCTGAATTATCAAAGGATTTGAAAGAATTATTTCAAGTGAGTGAAGACTAATGGGTTTTAGACTTCTTTTTGGTTGGACCAATTACTGCTGTTCTTGCACAAGGGTCTGGAAGGGAGTTTAATACCCAGCTGACATCAGACAGCCTCCCTGAAAACACCTGGTCACGCCTGTGACACTCCCTGTAAAGGGTCGGTTGCCTCCCACAAACAGCCTCTTCCTGTCATTCACCTTGCGAACGCCTGTGCAATCAGATTTTTCGCAGCATCCCGTCACTGACTGGATATAACCATCGTTGTTGTCCGACGCGTGCATTGCGGTGCATGCGCAGTTAGGACCTGATCGCCTGCCGTGCAAAAACACACAGCAGCACTCAGATCTGAATTACCCCCAGAGTCTAACAACATGCAATAACTGCCTGTGCTGCTAGCTACATATATAACATCTGACCCGCTGATCTGCAGTTCTGCCTTTAAAACCAATTTCTGTAAATACTTTAGGCTTTCAGTCCTTTCCTCTACCCTGTTTGAGGAGAAAATGCAGCTGTTTCCTGCCACTTACTGCTTGGTGCCGGGTGCAATGTGCGGTTGCTGTACGCACTGTTAGGTGCTGGAGGTGCTTGGGCCTGGCAGTGGGCCTCCTTAACTGTAGCATCCACAAATGGTGACGTTGCTTTGGTAAAACCGTGAGCTCTATGTACTCTGTCCGCTACTTCCGGTTTTGGAGCTTCGGCTTCCAGTTGTGCATTCCACGGGTCATATGGCGCGTTTCTCCACCCAGTGGCATGGTGGTTTCATCAGAGAGAGATTCAATACATTTGTGTCCAAATATGCACCGCAGTGTCAGAGTGTCCACTTTGGCGTAGCTTTGGTACATCCCCAACATTAGTGCTCCTGTAAGTGAGTGGCATTTTTGTACATTAAGTCCTTTTATCTATCCAGGGGGGGACATTGGATGCCATCTATTTATGCACATTGTTCTTCTTTATTTGTTTTCATGGTTAATTGTTGGGATTATTGTTCTCGCTTGGGAACATTTGTTCTCCTCTCATTATTCTGTCCTTGGGACTTTGTTACAGAAGTCCTGTAGTGGCTGTCAGTCATTGGGACTAGGAAAGGGAAAAGCTTGAGCTTGTGGAGGCTTGAAAGTGCCCAAGCACCCGTCATTGCACGCTATTTCTCAGTGTCTCAGTGTCGTGATTGGGCTCAGAGAAATGGATCGAAGTACAAATATCCCATATTAGGGGCTGATTCTGCATTGGAAGCAGACGGCCACGTCTGTGTCTGCATCTACCGGCAGTTGTCCATCTGTGACTCAACAGTCTTTCCCTGGTGTACAGCTGTGCGCATGTATGTGTATGGACTGGGACGTGTCTGTAGATGACAGGTGCAGTTTCTTCGTCTGGTACGGCCTCCTATGTGAACGCTTAATTTATTAATGTGTGTCCCCCCCGGCGCAGCATTATACGTCGACAGGGTAACACGGAGCAGCAAGTTAATTGTGTTTTTGTTTTTACTTAATTTGCAGGGGGAGTGGACTATGGGCCTAATTCAGACCTGATGGCAGCAGCAAATTTGTTCTCTAATGGGCAAACCATAGGGGTGATTCAGATCTGATCATAGATGTGCTAAATTTAGCACATCTACGATCAGTCACTCGGACATGTGGAGGGACGCCCAGCACAGGGCTAGTCCACCCCGTATGTCAGGCCCTACCCCCTCCCTGCACGGGTGCGAAAGCATCTCACGGCAGCGATGCTTTTGCACCCACCAAGTTGCTCCCTGCCTGCACAGCCTACCTGTGCTGGCAGGCGACTACCTGCTGCATCCCGGGTCACAGTGGCTGCATGTGACGTCATGCAGCCGCCGCGGGCCGCCCCCGTTGACACGCCCCCTCCCGCCCAGTGACCGTCTCTGCCTGTCAATCAAGCAGAGGCGAGTGCATCCCTGATATGCTTTTAGCATCTCACTGGGTCTCCCGGGGTGCACACGCGCAGTATGCCTGCTGTGCGTGCGCACTACCCAAAGGGCTTCATACAGCAATTGCTGCAGCAGCAGCAAACCAGTCTGAATTAAGCTCCATGTGCACTGCAGGGGGGGGGGGTGGGGGGGGGGGGGGGCAGAGATAACGTGCAGAGAGAGTTAGATTCTGGTGGGTTATTTTGTTTCTGTGCAGGGTAAATAATTGCAGTGTATAAATAAAGTAGCCATTTAGATTTCAGTTTGAACACACCCCACCCAAATCTAACTCTCTCTACATGTTATATCTGCCCCCCTACCCCCTGCAGTGCACATGGTTTTGTCCATTAGCTAACAAAATTGCTGCTGCGATCAGGTCTGAATTAGACCCTATGTAATATGTATCTCAGTAAGCCCCCCCCCCCCCCCCCCCCCCCCCCCCCCCTGTAGCCGCTCCTGCCGCCACCCGCTATACCCACTCTGTTGGTGGTCTACCCCACCAACCGAGTGGAAATAGAACTTGTGGCAAGCGCAGTGAGCCCACAAGGGTACTTGCTGCCGGGATTCCGGCAGACAGGATGCCGCTTTCGGTTTACGGAGAGCCGGCATCCTGTCTGCCTATAAATCATACCCTACCTGACCTCCCAAATTAGTGATAGAATCTATTCTCACACACTACTTATTTTCTCTACACTGAAAAACAAAGCTCTGATACAGACTGCGCTGTCCAATCAGAGCATCTGTTAGAAAGTGACACCATATGGTTTCATCTTAAGCAAACACCAGTGGCCAATAAGGGAGCAAAGCTGATAGAGCCTGAGTAGGTCTCCTGCTTTGCGTAGATCCGTGGTTTGTGACCCCACAACCTTGCTAGTTGGGAGGGTGTGTCACCTAAACGTGTTACATCAGTGGAATTATCTTTATAAATGTATTCCTTTACCTAAAGAAACTGAACAAATGTATAATTTTTTCTTTTTTTGTTCTGTACTTCTAGCACGGTCCTAAAACCTTACTACCTTTGCTTTTTTTTTCTCCCTGGTGTGTGTTTTTGTTGTAAATTTTTAACGTATTGCTTTAAACATAGGTCCGGCGTAGGGGCTCCACTAATTGGAGACATAGATGGAGACTACCACCATGATAGCCGAAGGAATACACTAGAGTGGACTCTGCCGGTTATTGACTCCAAAAACAAGTCCGGAAGTCTGGAGTTCAGCATCGCTGGTCACCCCAATGACTTCTTCCCAGTGACAGTGTCATTTGTATCCAAGAAGAACTACTGCAGCCTACAGGTTAGACCATAACGTTCTCTTACCTCCTCTCTGAATGGGGCCTGGTCAGTTAATATACAGTTTAGGTGCTTTTTAAAGATTAAAAATAGATAAATATAATGTTTGTTTTTTTCCTTTAATATATGAAGTAATTTGCATTGCTTTTACCCTCGTGATTGTCCCAATAGTAGGCATCCAAATTCTTCTGGACCTGCGGTCTGGAGATGTATGAAATGGATGCAGTTTGTCTCCTTTTATTGAACGCATTAGGACATCTATAATCTGACTAGTGAATGGGATTCTATTTACGTCAGATTATGTGCGAGATGTAGCAAAGTATTTATATTTTTCTGAGGTTTTACTGCATCTTTCTCTTTCATCCACTAGGGGACACTGGAGTCCTATACAGTAGGGGTGTGATGCCTTGAACCGGAGGTGTGGCACAATCTAAAATTAGCATTGTCTGCACAGCCGGTTCCTCCCCCTTCACATCCCTCCTCCCTCAGTTTGAAAAATTGTGCTGAGGTGAAGCACTGAGCTCTTGACAAAAATCTAAAAGGGGCTGCGTAACCCTAATAAAAGGGGGACAAGGCTGCCTACTATAACAGAGACAAAGATCCCTATTGAAGGGACCTGCCTCTCTACACAGGAGATCCTCCAGCCTTCTAACAGTGAGTACTGGTGAAGGGAGAAGGTAGCTTAGGACTAGGGTACTTCATGTATTTTATAATTTATTTATTTTTTTCTTTCTTGAAAGTAAAACTTTAACTGCTGCCTCCTGTAAAAGATAGATCCCTCTTGCAACTACAGGCGCGGGAGCAGAGTGCGGCGCGGGACTCAAGCCTTTTCTCCCTGTGAGCAGGGAGCGACGGCAGGGAGGCGCGCTGCACAGCGACGGACACTGGCAGCCAAAGCGGAGCACAGGCGCCGCTACAGGGTTGTCACGGCGCGCGCCGGCCAGCGGGTCCGGAGCACGCCGGATAGCGGGGAAAGTCTGTTCACCGAGCGACGATGGCTCGGCGCGCGTCAGCCAGCGGGCGGAGGGAGGGGAACAGATATCACCCACCACATCTCCGTGTTTAAAGTAAACAGCAAGTGCCTTTTTCACAATTGCTTATTACATATGTGGGGCGCACATTTAATGGGGGCCATATTTAATTATTATGGCGCCACAGTGAGATAATGGATGGGTCCTCCCCCTCTCCCCAGAGAAGTAAGGAAAAGGGCTGCTTCTTTCAAAATTAGCTCCCCCTGCTGCACTGCCTGCATAGTGCATAGAAACATATAGAAGAGTGATCGTTAGAGCTCCCTCTGCTGGTGTAAAATATATTTACAGTATATGAGGATCTCCTGAAAAGTAATATAACTTTACAATTTATATTTTCAAGGGACTTCTGTTGCAAAGATCCCGCAGAAAATTCACAGAAGCAAGCGAATACCAACTCTAACATCGTAGCTGATTTACAGTTGGGGTGTGAGGATTGCGAGTCGGCTGGTGTTTTATTTTTTATTTTATTTTTTTAATTTAATTAAAATAAGGATATTGGACTGCTCCCTCTTTATATACGAAAGGGACAGGAAATTGCCAGCCGGATCCAATACCTTCGCTTCCGTCATCTCCCAGTCTTTCTCTTCCTAGTTTAAAGGGTGAAAGCGCGGCGGGTTACCCTGGTACAGGGTTTGCAAAACAACATGTCTAAGGCAACCAAGACCTCCAAGACCTGTTATGTTTGTACGAAATGTTTCAAGAAGAGCACGCGGGTTGGCAGCTCCGGGGTGTGCGACTCCTGCTTAGACAAGGACGCTACACCTGGGAGCAGTGCTCTGGCTAAGGCATGGGAAGACAACCTTGCTAATAGAATCTCCATGGAGATGGCAGAATCGCGCAAGCAGCAATCAGAATGGGCTGCGGGATTCTCAAAGACGATGGAGGAATTTCTCATCAGGTTAACGCCGCCCGCACACGCAGACACAAGTGTGCGCAAGGCTTTTAAAAGAACTCTCCCTATGATATCAGAAGAGGAAGAGGGTTTTCTTCTTGATACGGAGGAAGGTGAGTTAATTGAACCTAACCTAGACGCCGACTTTCCAGAAGAGGACTCGGCAATCTCAGGTCTAGACTCCTTAATTGACGCGGTAAAAGAGATCTTAAGCTTTAAGGACGAGGAAATACGGGAGCCGGAAGATTTCGATTTGTTCGAATCCCAGAAGCCGCGTTCAGCAGTGTTTCCTATTCCTAAATCCCTCCAATCTCAGATAGAGGAGGCTTGGAAACAACCTGACAAACGGTTTCAATTTCCGAAACGATTTCAGGTAACTTATCCCCTACCTAGGGGTGTAATGGACAAGTGGGAGACTCCGCCGGTAGTGGACGCCTCACTAGGAAGGTTGTCAAAAAAGACAATTTTACCGATTCCTAACGTAACTACTTTAAAGGATGCGTCAGAACGTAAAGTTGACACTGCGTTAAAGTCAATTTTTGTTGCAGCTGGTGCAGCGCAGAGACCTGCGATAGTCTGTGCTTGGGTCAACAAGGCCATGGGTGCATGGTCCGGCCGTATGGTACAAGCTATTGAGGAGGAAAACAGTTTAGAAGAGATTACCCAACTGGCGGAACACATTCGGGAATCGGCATCGTACTTATGTCAGGCTTCTAAAGATATTAGCAGAATAGCATCGCGCATATCTGCATCGGCCATATCGGCTAGACGGATTTTATGGCTCAGAGAATGGCAGGGAGACTCCGAGACCAAAAAGGCGGTAGAATACATCCCCTTTGGGGGTGAGATGCTGTTCGGACCAGAATTAGACAAGTGGATTTCGCAGGCTGCAGCGGGGAAGTCCACTTTTCTGCCTACTCCTTATACGAGAACCACTCCACAGACTAGGAGAGGTTATTCGGGTCCAGCATTTACTTCATTTAGATCTCAGTCCTTTCGAGCCAGAGGAAGGGGTTACGGTACACAACCGCGTGGGGGCAGAGGTATAGGCAGCTCACAAGCAGCAACCAGAAAGCACGATAAACCTGCTGACAAAACCGTGGCATGACTGCCTCCCAGCTCACCTGGGGTCCCCTTTGGTGGGCGGCCGACTGGAAGGTTTTCAGGACATCTGGGCCAAAACCTCACCAGAACTTTGGGTGAACAACTTAATCTCTCAGGGATACAAGCTGGAATTTCAACAGAGGCCTCACAGTCAATTTTTTACAACAGGATTGCCTCGGTGCCCTCAAAAGGCAGGGGCACTACAGACAGCAATTCTCAAATTGCTACAAGCAGAGGTCATTATTCCGGTTCCCGCTTCCCAGAGAGGAACGGGGTTCTATTCCAAACTTTTTGTCGTGCCAAAGCCAGACGGGACGGTCAGACCAATACTCAATTTAAAAGTTTTCAACCAGTTTTTAAGAGTTTACAAATTCAAGATGGAATCAATCCAATCAGTCATTGCAGGCTTAGAAGAGGGCGAGTTCATGGTATCCATGGACATAAAGGATGCATATCTGCATATTCCAATCTGGACTCCTCGCCAGGCTTACTTAAGGTTCGCACTGGTGGCGGATCACTACCAATTCCGGGCCTTGCCGTTCGGTCTAGCATCAGCCCCAAAGATCATGGCGATCATGGTTGCAGGACTGAGACTGTTGGGGGTCACGATTATACCTTATCTGGACGATTTACTGATCAAGGCTCCATCTCAGACTCAACTGCTCAAAGATGTTCAGACATCCCATCAATTTCTAATTCAACATGGATGGATTGTCAATTTCAAAAAGTCCAACCTTATACCGACTCAACGGATTCAATTCCTCGGTCTCATCTTGGACACGGTCTTATTACGTGTGTTCCTACCAGAGAGCAAGGTCCAGGACTTACAGAGATTAGTGGCTCAGGTGCTGAGGACGCAAACCGTTTCTCTGCACCTCTGTGTAAAACTTCTCGGGAAGATGGTGGCGTCATTCGAAGCTCTCCAGTACGGCAGATTTCATTCCCGACCATTCCAAATAGGGAGCAGGCTCGCACTGGCTTCTTCATCGGAGATTCCGACTTCAACCACAAGTACGGGTCTCCTTGATATGGTGGTCACACAGGAACCTTGCAGCCGGCAAGAAATGCGCCATTTGGGATTGGAGGATCCTGACGACGGACGCCAGTCTCAGAGGTTGGGGAGCCGTCCTAGAGGACCATCAGTTTCAAGGACGGTGGACGCTACAGGAGAGCAAACTACCCATAAATATCCTCGAACTAAGAGCAGTTTACAATGCACTTCTCTTAGCAGAAGACCTAGTCATGAAACAAAACATCAGGATTCAGTCAGACAATGTCACGACGACGGCTTACATAAACCGTCAAGGAGGAACAAAGAGCAGGATGGCGTTAAGAGAAGCCACAAAGATCTTGTTGTGGGCAGAAAGACGAGACCTCATTCTCTCGGCAGTGTTCATTCCAGGTGTGGAGAACTGGGAGGCAGATTATCTCAGTCGCCAGGACATGCATCCGGGAGAGTGGTGCCTTCATCCACGGATTTTCAACATGATTGTGAGAGGATGGGGTCTGCCTCAGGTGGACCTAATGGCGTCTCAACAGAACCATCAGCTACCCAGATATGTGTCAAGGACTCGAGATCCAGCAGCAGAGGGAGTGGACGCATTAACACTTCCTTGGTGCTACAGGAGAGTTTACATATTTCCCCCATTCCCACTCATACCCAGGGTTCTAAAAAGGGTAAAACGAGAACGAGTGTGGGCCATTCTAATCGCACCAGATTGGCCTCGCAGGAGTTGGTACTCCGACCTACGGGGGTTACTTGCGGAAGATCCTTGGAGGTTACCTCAGAGAGAGGACCTGCTATCTCAGGGACCATTTCTACACCCCGACCTGAACAGACTGCGTTTGACGGCGTGGCTATTGAAACCCGGATCTTAAGAAACAGAGGGATTCCACGAACGGCCATTCCTACTATGATTGCCGCTAGGAAGCCGGTCACAGCCAGGCACTACTACAGGATTTGGAGACTGTACATGGCTTGGTGTCAGGAGCGGGGATGGAATTCAACGAATTTCCATTTATCTCGACTTCTACTTTTCCTGCAGGCTGGTCTAGAGGGAGGACTCAGACTGGGCTCTTTGAAGGTTCAGATTTCGGCTCTCTCCATCCTTTTTCAACAGCGGTTAGCATCCTTGCCAGAGATTCAAACCTTTTTACAGGGGGTTCTGAGGATTCAACCACCTTTTCGTCCTCCCACGGCACCATGGGACTTAAATTTGGTGTTAGAATATTTGAAGTCACCGACTTTTGAGCCGTTGACAAGAACAGACCTGAAATATCTCTCTTGGAAGGTCACGTTATTACTTGCCTTGGCTTCGGCTAGACGGGTTTCTGAGTTGGGAGCCTTATCCTGTAAGAGTCCCTTCTTAGTTTTTCATGCGGATAGGGCGGAACTCCGTACAAGGGCGGACTTCCTCCCTAAGGTGGTTTCGGGTTTTCATGTAAACCAACCAATAGTGGTCCATCTTTCCAGGGTCTCACAGATGAAGACGCGTCCCTGGATGTTGTCCGAGCTTTAAGGGTATACGTACAGGTTGCGTCCTCCTTCAGAAAATCGGACCATTTGTTTGTTCTTTATGATGGGCCAAAGAAGGGTTGGCCAGCATCTAAGCAGTCTTTGGCTAGATGGATTAGACTTACCATTCGGCAGGCTTATGTTTCCTGTGGCAAACAGGTTCCGGTTCAGACGGGTGCTCATACTACCCGATCAGTGGGTGCCTCGTGGGCGGCTGCCAGGGGTGCTTCCACTACTCAACTTTGCAGAGCGGCGACGTGGTCTTCAGCCCACACGTTCGCAAGATTTTACAAGTTTGATACTTTTGCGTCCGGAGAATCTAACTTCGGACGTTTAGTCTTGCAGGCAACCGACAGCACTCCCTCCCTGAGGGAAAACTTTGGTACGTCCCCTACTGTATAGGACTCCAGTGTCCCCTAGTGGATGAAAGAGAAAAGAGGATTTTGGTACTTACCGATAAATCCATTTCTCTGAATCCTCTAGGGGACACTGGACGCCCGCCTCGGTGCTGTCAACCTGCTGTGTTTCAGTTCTTGTTTTAAACAGTTCGTATAAACAGTTCGTATAAACGATGTTCCGTATTCGGTGAAGAGATCTTGGCCGCTGTTTGATATGTTGTACGGGTCGGTTCCTCGCCATGGGCTATAGTGTCATGTCCTATTCTCTCAGTCAAAATTTTTCAAACTGAGGGAGGAGGGATGTGAAGGGGGAGGAACCGGCTGTGCAGACAATGCTAATTTTAGATTGTGCCACACCTCCGGTTCAAGCCTTCACACCCCTACTGTATAGGACTCCAGTGTCCCCTAGAGGATTCAGAGAAATGGATTTATCGGTAAGTACCAAAATCCTCTTCTATAGGTGCCCCATATGGATGTAAAATATCGGCTGCCAATATATGAGCTATGCGGCACAGAAGTTCCTATATGTTTCTATGAGGCTGCAGTATGGCATCAAACTCCGCAAAAGTGCAACTTTCCGGAGCTTGTGTCTGCGAGCCAACGCCATTATTAGATGGTGCCAGCTATAGTCGTTTTTTGGTTAGAATTCCACAGAGTGGCCTGGCACTTGCCCAGCCGAATGGTCATAAAGCCGGAAGTGATGACCTCGCCAGGACAGCTGGGTATCGCAGAACTGTCCCAGCAAGAAGAAAAGTACAGACTGATGTTCCCACAGTGAAGTAGGTGAAAATGTGTCTTATTGGTCACATTAAAAAATGTGATCATAAATACATCTCGCCCTTTGTTTGTAGAATCAGGAGACTCTTGGCGTTGTAAATATTCCATAACACCTGCCTAAATAAAAAAAAATTAGCAAGGAGGTACGGTTGCACTGTTTAGGAAAATTACCCTCCTATGCCTTGCAATGGAGTGGTAATTATTGTCTGCTTCGGGGCCTGGTGAAGGAGACGAGGCAGTGTCTGATTGTGTGAGCCATGTTTCTGGTATTGCCAGGGGATAGAGGTTTGGGGTTACTTTCCCTGGGATAATAAAAGGAGTTTCTGTATGTGGTAGATGAACATTGTGGCCCTCAGGAAATAACGGGTGAATAGTATCCATCAGAAATGCCTCTGCCTGACGCCATTGAGAACCTAATATAAACTTACCTCTGGAATTCTATCACTATCAGACTCTCCTCCTCTCTACATAACGTCAAACAGGCTCTCAAGACACGCTTCTTCATCAAAGCCATCCAGCTCTCATCCTAACCCTCTGTTCCATGCTTACTGTCTACCCCATCTGTCACCCCTCTCTGTCCCTCCTCTTTAGCATGTAAGCACTCGCGAGCAGGGTGCTCTTCCCTCATGTGCTTTTCCTTCCTTTAGCTACCATCATCTACTCCAGTGGTTCTCAACCTCGGCCCTCAAGTACCCCCAACAGTTCATGTTTTTCAGGTCTCCTCACAGGATTGCAGCTAAAATAATTTGCTCCACCTGTGGGTCTTTTAAAATGTGTCAGCGAGTAATGAATACACCTGTTCAACTGCTAGGGGACCTGGAAAACATGAACTGTTGGGGCTACTTGAGGACTGTGGTTGAGAACCACTGATCTACTCCATACTCCTTTCAAAGACTCCCAACCCTTGGTTTCTGCCACTGTGCTGTGACCACTGATGCAGCAATGTTTATAAACGATGTACTTATCCAGCATTGTCTTTTATTATAAGTCATTGTTTTCTTATGTGCTCATTTCGTTTATGTACTTTGTTAGGTGCTGTGGAACCCTTGTGGCGCCATTTAAATAAAGGATAATATTAAACCCATGTGTGTGTCTCAGCAGAACAATTCATTATCTCTCTCTCTTCTGTAGGTGACCAAAGTGACTCAAGTGGATGGTAACAGTCCTGTGAGGTATTCTATGGAGACTGCTTTCCTGGTGGATAAATATGAAATCCTGTAACCAGCTCCCAGAATGAGGTTTTATCGGCTGCAAATTTTTCTTTCAAAATAAAATAAAAGCGTCATAAGGGTTTTTCTTTATGTCTTGCACTTTACAGGCATGCAGAAACCCCATAAAAACTTTTCTGCAGATCATACTCACTCCTACAGAGCTGGGAGCCAGATTTGTGTTCCTTGTTTTCATTTTTTTTTGTTTTTGTTTTTATTCCTTGCTTGCAAAAGGGGACGATCAATGTAAATTGTCCTGTGGCAGCAAAAGAAGAATAATTTATATACCTAGGCCTGTTAGTAACTAGTTTCTCCATATTCTGGAATACTCTAATTTTTATGGGTTGGTCGTCATTTAGCCAATTTATTTTTTGGAGGCAAATTGAGCATTTTTTTTTTGTGGGCAAAGGGAAGATGTGGGCACACCTAGTGATGTTGCGGGGAGTGATTGAGGAAGGGATGGACAGGACATGTTTTTTTTTTGTAATCCTGTATAAGTACTTAGAGAATACTCACATTCCGTAACACAGAAACGTTGTTCTGTAACCAAATAAATGAGTTGAGAATGGAATATGTGTAGCGTTCTTGTGTTGCGGTGTTCTCTGTTCAGGTTTCTTTATGTTAACTACCAAATCATTCCCGTATTCTGAATGTGCAAGGCCTTAGACTCCACCACCGGACACAGCATTGAAACTTGCACCAACCGCTGGAGTATGGCCTCCAATGTGAGCATCGATGCATCTTAAGTTTGCAACCAGTTCAGCAACACACCCGCAACACTCCCATAAACCTTCCGGAAGATTGGGCGGGCAACTGATGCACAATCAAATCCCAGCACTTTTCTGTGGCTGGCCATCTCCATTGCAGTTGTGACTCCGTATGCACTAACCGTGGGGTGCATGTGCTGTAAGACCACCGTCCATTTCCTCAAAAACGGCACGATTTGATTTGTTCTCTCTCTCTCTCTCTCTCTCTCTCTCTCTCTCTCTCTCTCTCTCTCTCTCTCTCTCTCTCTCTCTCTCTTTTATTTATATATATATATATATATATATATATATATATATATATATATATGTATTATTATAAAATATAGGTAAGTCTGGACAATTGGGTACCGTTACCCTTCACTCATTCATAGCTGGCAACAAGTACACACATCCGTTTATATAGATTTTAGGGCATTTCTCAATGGTCCATTGCTTTCAACTTCATTTTCTTTTAAGAGGGTCTATCTTTAGGGTAAAATGTTTTTTACTATTTATTAAAAGAAAATCACAAGCAACATGTATGTAATACGGATTTATGGCTATCTTCTCTAATACAAACCCCTGTTATTGTTTACACAGAAATAAGCAGGCACATGCTAAGATTACTACACAAGGAGATCACACATACGTATTATTCCCAGGTCATTCGTGTCTATGTTGTAGCCAGCTCCAAATAGGAGAGGGAACAGTATGGTGCTACACGTGTGTGTGTGTGTGTGTGGGGGGGAGGGGGGGGTTGGTTGTGTATGTGCAGTGATTCACAGTGGGGAGTGTGTATTGTCAGTGGATACATACAGATGTGAATCTGTATGGTAACGTGATGTTACTTCTGCAAGGACAGATAAGGTAAATCAAGCACGATACAGATAGAAGCTTCAAAAGAGTTTGATACCAATTGTAATACAGATCATAGTTTGCTTTGTGAATAGGGAATGTACAGTAGGAGGGGTAGTGGGTGACCGATAAAACAGCACTGCGGTGTAGAGATCTCACATTACGTAAAGCAATTGTCACAGTTGGCCTCGGATAATGTACAAGATCTTTTGAAGCTTCTATCTGTGTTTGATTGCCTTACCTGTGTTTGCATTAGTAACATTTACCATACGATCGCATTGATTGACAGGAGGCAATGCGTCATTGGGGGGGGGGAGTGGACCTGGAAACGCAGGTGTGTCATGGCCATTTTCTCTAACGTCCTAAGTGGATGCTGGGGACTCCGTAAGGACCATGGGGAATAGCGGCTCCGCAGGAGACTGGGCACATCTAAAGAAAGCTTTAGGACTATCTGGTGTGCACTGGCTCCTCCCCCTATGACCCTCCTCCAAGCCTCAGTTAGATCTCTGTGCCCGAACGAGAAGGGTGCACACTAGGGGCTCTCCTGAGCTTCTTAGTGAAAGTTTTAGTTTAGGTTTTTTATTTTCAGTGAGACCTGCTGGCAACAGGCTCACTGCATCGAGGGACTAAGGGGAGAAGAAGCGAACTCACCTGCGTGCAGAGTGGATTGGGCTTCTTAGGCTACTGGACATTAGCTCCAGAGGGACGATCACAGGCCCAGCTTGGATGGGTCCCAGAGCCGCGCCGCCGGCCCCCTTACAGAGCCAGAAGGCAGAAGAGGTCCGGAAAATCGGCGGCAGAAGACGTCCTGTCTTCAACAAGGTAGCGCACAGCACTGCAGCTGTGCACCATTGCTCTCAGCACACTTCACACTCCGGTCACTGAGGGTGCAGGGCGCTGGGGGGGGCGCCCTGAGACGCAATAATAAACACCTTGGATGGCAAAAAAATGCATCACATATAGCTCCTGGGCTATATGGATGCATTTAACCCCTGCCAAAATACATAAAAAAACGGGAGATAAGGCCGCCGATAAGGGGGCGGAGCCTATCTCCTCAGCACACTGGCGCCATTTTCCCTCACAGCTCCGTTGGAGGGAAGCTCCCTGGCTCTCCCCTGCAGTCACTACACTACAGAAAGGGTTAAAGAGAGGGGGGCACAAATTAGGCGCAGTATTAACTATACAGCAGCTATAAGGGGAAAAACACTTATATAAGGTTATCCCTGTATATATATAGCGCTCTGGTGTGTGCTGGCAAACTCTCCCTCTGTCTCCCCAAAGGGCTAGTGGGGTCCTGTCCTCTATCAGAGCATTCCCTGTGCGTGTGCTGTATGTCGGTACTTTTGTGTCGACATGTATGAGGAGAAAAATGATGTGGAGACGGAGCAGATTGCCTGTAATAGTGATGTCACCCCCTAGGGGGTCGACACCTGAGTGGATGAACTGTTGGAAGGAATAACGTGACAGTGTCAGCTCTGTATAAAAGACAGTGGTTGACATGAGACAGCCGGCTACTCAGCTTGTGCCTGTCCAGACGTCTCATAGGCCGTCAGGTGCTCTAAAGCGCCCGTTACCTCAGATGGCAGATATAGACGCCGACACGGATACTGACTCCAGTGTCGACGGTGAAGAGACAAATGTGACTTCCAGTAGGGCCACACGTTACATGATTGAGGCAATGAAAAATGTTTTACACATTTCTGATAATACGAGTACCACCAAAAAGGGGTATTATGTTCGGTGAGGAAAAACTACCCGTAGTTTTCCTGAATCTGAGAAATTAAATGAGGTGTGTGTGATGATGCGTGGGTTTCCCCCGATGACAACTGATAATTTCTAAAATGTTATTGGCATTATATACTTTCCCGCCAGAGGTTAGGGTGCGTTGGGAAACACCCCCTAGGGTGGATAAAGCGCTCACACGCTTGTAAGGGCTCTATCCTCTCCTGAGATGGCCGCCGTTAAGGATCCTGCTGATAGAAAGCAGGAGGGTATCCTAAAATGTATTTACACACATACTGGTGTTATACTGCGACCAGCAATCGCCTCAGCCTGGATGTGCAGTGCTGGGTTGGCGTGGTCGGATTCCCTGACTGAAAATATTGATACCCTAGATAGGGACAGTATATTTTTGCCTATAGAGCATTTGAAAGATGCATTTCTATATATGAGTGATGCACAGCGGAATATTTGCCGACTGGCATCAAGTCTAAGTGCGTTGTCCATTTCTACCAGTAGAGGGTTATGGACACGTCAGTGGTCAGGTGATGCGTATTCCAAACGGCATTTGGAAGTATTGCCTTATTAAGGGGAGGAGTTATTTGGGGTCGGTCTTTCAGACCTGGTGGCCACGGCAACAGCTGGGAAATCCACGTTTGTACCCCAGGTCGCCTCTCAACATGAGAAGACGCCGTATTATCAGGCGCAGTCTTTTCGTGGATAAGCGGGCAAAAGGTTCCTCATTTCTGCCCCGTGACAGAGGGAGAGGAAAAAGGCTGCAGAAATCAGCCAGTTCCCAGGAACAGAAACCCTCTCCCGCCTCTGCCAAGCCCTCAGTATACGCTGGGGCTTTACAAGCAGAATCAGGCACGGTGGGGGGCCCGTCTCAATGAATTTCAGCGCGCAGTGGGCTCACTCGCAAGTAGACCCCTGGATCCTTCAGGTGATATCTCAGGGGTACAAATTAGAATTCGAGACGTCTCCCCCTCGCCGTTTCCTAAAGTCGGCTTTACCGATGTCTCCTTCTGACAGGGAGACAGTTTTGGAAGCCATTCACAAGCTGTATTCCCAGCAGGTGATAATCAAGATACCCCTCCTGCAACAGGGAACGGGGTATTGTTCCACACTGTTGTGGTACCGAAGCCGGACGGCTCGGTGAGACCGATTCTAAATCTAAAATCTTTGAACACTTACATACAGAGGTTCAAATTCAAGATTGAGTCACTCAGAGCAGTGATTGCGAACCTGGAAGAAGGGGACTACATGATGTCTCGGGACATCAAGGATGCTTACCTTCATGTCAAAATTTACCCTTCTCACCAAGGGTACCTCAGGTTTATGGTACAGAACTGTCACTATCAGTTCAGACGCTGCCGTATGGATGGTCCACGGCACCCCGGGTCTTTACCAAGGTAATGGCCGAAATGATGATATTCCTTCAAAGGAAGGGAATTTTAGTTATCCCTTACTTGGACGATTCCCTGATAAGGGTAAGATCCAGGGAACAGTTGGAGGTCGGTGTAGCACTATCTCAGGTAGTGTTGCTGCAGCACGGTTGGATTCTCAATATTCCAAAATCGCAGCTGGTTCCGACGACTTGTCTTCTGTTCCTAGGGATGATCCTGGACACAGTCCAGAAAAAGGTGTTTCTCCCGGAGGAGAAAGCCAGGGAGTTATCCGAGCTAGTCAGGAACCTCCTAAAACCGAGCCAAGTCTCAGTGCATCAATGCACAAGGGTTCTGGGTAAAATGGTGGCTTCCTACGAAGCAATCCCATTCGGCAGATTCCACGCAAGAACTTTCCAGTGGGACCTGCTGGACAAATGGTCCGGGTCGCATCTTCAGATGCATCAGCGGATAACCCTGTCACCAAGGACAAGGGTGTCCCTCCTGTGGTGGTTGCAGAGTGCTCATCTTCTAGAGGGCCGCAGATTCGGCATTCAGGACTGGGTCCTGGTAACCACGGATGCCAGCCTGCGAGGCTGGGGAGCAGTCACACAGGGAAGGAATATCCAGGACTTATGGTCAAGCCTGGAGACATCACTTCACATAAATATCCTGAAGCTAAGGGACATTTACAATGCTCTAAGCTTAGCAAGACCTCTGCTTCAAGGTCAGCCGGTGTTGATCCAGTCGGACAACATCACGGCAGTCACCCACGTAAACAGACAGGGTGGCACAAGAAGCAGGAGGGCAATGGCAGAAGCTGCAAGGATTCTTCGCTGGGCGGAAAATCATGTGATAGCACTGTCAGCAGTATTCATTCCGGGAGTGGACAACTGGGAAGCAGACTTCCTCAGCACGACCTCCACCCGGGAGAGTGGGGACTTCACCCAGAAGTCTTCCACATGATTATAAACCGTTGGGAAAAACTCGACAGGTATTGCGCCAGGTCCAGGGATCCTCAGGCAATAGCTGTAGACGCTCTGGTAACACCGTGGGTGTACCAGTCAGGGTATGTGTTCCCTCCTCTGCCTCTCATACCCAAGGTACTGAGATTGATAAGATGGAGAGGAGTAAGCACTATATTCGTGGCTCCGGATTGGCCAAGAAGGATTTGGAAACCGGAACTTCAAGAGATGCTCACGGAGGATCCGTGGCCTCTACCTCTAAGAAGGGACCTGCTCCAGCAAGGACCCTGTCTGTTCCAAGACTTACCGCGGCTGCGTTTGACGGCATGGCGGTTGAACGCCGGATCCTGAAGGAAAAAAAGGCATTCCGGATGAAGTCATCCCTATCCTGATCAAAGCCAGGAAGGATGTAACCGCAAAAACATTATCACCGCAATTGGCGAAAATATGTTGCGTGGTGCGAGGCCAGTAAGGCCCGACGGTGGAAATTCAACTGGGTCGATTCCTACATTTCCTGCAAACAGGAGTGTCTATGGGCCTGAAATTGGGGTCCATTAAGGTTCAAATTTCGGCCCTGTCAATTTTCTTCCAAAAAGAACTAGCTTCAGTCCCTGAAGTTCAGACGTTTGTAAAAGGGGTACTGCATATACAGCCTCCTTTTGTGCCTCCAGTGGCACTTTGGGATCTCAATGTAGTTTTGGGTTCCAAAAGTCACATTGGTTTGAACCACTTGAATCTGTGGAGTTAAAATATCTCACATGGAAAGTGGTCATGCTGTTGGCCCTGGCCTGGGCCAGGCGCGTGTCGGAATTGGCGGCTTTATCCTGAAAAAGCCCTTATCTGATGTTCCATTCGGACAGGGTGGAATTGAGGACTCGTCAGTTTCTCCCTAAGGTGGTTTCAGCGTTTCACCTGAACCAACCTATTTGTGGTGCCTGCGGCTGCTAGGGACTTGGAGGACTCCAAGTTGCTAGACGTTGTCAGGGCCCTGAAAATATGTTTCCAGGAGGGCTGGAGTCAGGAAATCTGACTCGCTGTTTATCCTGTATGCACCCAACAAGCTGTGTGCTCCTGCTTCTAAGCAGACTATTGCTCGTTGGATTTGTAGTACAATTCAGCTTGCACATTCTGTGGCAGGCCTGCCACAGCCAAAAGTCTGTAAATGCCCACTCCACAAGGAAGGTGGGCTCATCTTGGGCGGCTGCCCGAGGGGTCTCGGCTTTACAACTTTGCCGAGCAGCTACTTGGTCAGGAGCAAATACGTTTGTAAAATTATACAAAATTGATATCCTGGCTGAGGAAGACCTGGAGTTCTCTCATTTGGTGCTGCAGAGTCATCCGCACTCTCCCGCCCGTTTGGGAGCTTTGGTATAATCCCCATGGTCCTTACGGAGTCCCCAGCATCCACTTAGGACGTTAGAGAAAATAAGAATTTACTTACCGATAATTCTATTTCTCATAGTCCGTAGTGGATGCTGGGCGCCTATCCCAAGTGCGGATTGTCTGCAATACTTGTACATAGTTATTGTTACAAAAATCGGGTTATTATTGTTGTGAGCCATCTTTCAGAGGCTCCTCTGTTATCATGCTGTTAACTGGGTTCAGATCACAGGTTATACGGTGTGATTGGTGTGGCTGGTATGAGTCTTACCCGGGATTCAAAATCCTTCCTTATTGTGTACGCTCGTCCGGGCACAGTATCCTAACTGAGGCTTGGAGGAGGGTCATAGGGGGAGGAGCCAGTGCACACCAGATAGTCCTAAAGCTTTCTTTAGATGTGCCCAGTCTCCTGCGGAGCCGCTATTCCCCATGGTCCTTACGGAGTCCCCAGCATCCACTACGGACTATGAGAAATAGAATTATCGGTAAGTAAATTCTTATTTTCGTGGCTGGCCGATGACGTCGCCTGCGTTTCCTGCTATCGGAAACATGGCGGCGGTGCACTGGCAGTGGTCAACCTCTGTTTGAGTTTTTTGCGATGAGATCCCAATTGAATTGGGATTGCATAGCTGGGCGGCCTTGCCCTGTGCTGGGACGCCCCCAGCATGCGCTTTTAGTGGTCGCAGTTTTTGCTAAAATAGCAAAAACTGCGAACAACTCTGAATAACCCCCATTGTGTTGTACCTTTTGCTCTGTAAGGTGCAGTGCAAATTTATGGTACCTAATAAATAAATAAACAGATAAAAACTAAATAAATTATTACAGGTTGAGTATCCCATATCCAAATATTCCGAAATACGGACTTTTTTGACTGAGAGTGAGATAGTGAAACCTTTGTTTTTGATGGCTCAATGTACACAAACTTTAATACACAAAGTTATTAAAAATATTGTATTAAATTACCTTCAAGCTGTGTGTATAAGGTGTATATGAAACATAAATGAATTGTGTGAATGTACACACACTTTGTTTAATGCACAAAGTTACAAAAAAATATAGGCTAAAATGACCTTCAGGCTGTGTGTATAAGGTGTAGATGGAACATAAATGTATTCTGTGCTTAGATGTAGGTCCCATCACCATGATCTCTCATTATGGTATGCAATTATTCCAAAATACGGAAAAATCCCATATCCAAAATACCTCTGGTCCCAAGCATTTTGGATAAGGGATACTCAACCTGTATCATCATTATTCTTATTATTAAAGTAATGTTTACAATTCTTATAATGTTTCCTTAAACTGGACAGTTGAAAGATTTGAGGTAACCTGCATTAGTTTAATTTTGCATGGACGATAAATGTATCGGTCTATTTATTCATGTTTTATAAACTAGATCCACGACTAAGCATTTAGTTGAATTCTTTCTTTAATTATACTGTAAACATAAGGGTACATTTTAACTTGGCAACATTTAGGTAGTTTAGTCATTCCGTTCCACTCCTGCATGTTTTTACTTGTAGTATTCAAACATCTGTGAATTGAGGTCACACTTTTTTTATGCCTTCCTCTAACTTCAAACATGGTTTTCCAAAGCCAGAGTGCAGCTGACCACTCACAACGCAGCAAGCATCCAGGATACTCTAATGTCATGTAAAGGTCTATACACACGGTGCAATATAAACTACCGATATTCGACTATATAGTTCATATCGGTAGAAAACATAGTGCATATCGCACCGTGTGTACACAGCTAGCGGTGCCGATGTGCGGTCCCGTAGGGTTGGTATCTCAAGAAACAACAGACTGTGCAGGCATGGCAATGTTCACTATATTGTGTACAATCTAGTGCATATCGCACGTGTTTCCTGTAGTGACGATATTAGCTTGCGATATCGATTCTACATCCCACTAAAATATCATCCCAATATTCAAATGAGCTGTCAAATCGGCTATAGCCACAATCGTACGTAGTCAAAATCGCAAGTAAATGGTCAAAATTGACTTCAAGGGAAATCGCATAGTCAAAATTTTCCTATAGTCAAAATCTCACCATGTGTATGCACCTTTACCTCGTACTTAAACAGAAACAGTATGAACAGAAAAAAAGTGACTAATACCCCTTTCAGACCACCAGCTTGGAACCCGGGTTATTGCACATGAGCGCGCATAACTCTGGTTACTGTGTCCCGGGATTTTTCAATCCTGGTCACTGTGTGGTGTGAATGGGTTACCAGGTCGATGTGATCCGTTTTCCGTTCACACTGTGGACGAGCGGCACTTGGAAATCATCTGATCTCCAAGCACCACCTCCGTGCGCGTCACCACTGATGTCACTAACCCGGCTTGGGAAGCCGATGTGAAAGGGGCCAAGGCGGGGCGCACCCGGGAAGCACCTGTGTACGGCTCCCGGGTGCGACCCGCCAAATGCGGTCTGAAAGGGGTATTAGAGGACTTACAATAGAAAACATTGCACAACATGGACAAGATTTATGAACACTGTTGCTTCAGCAGTCATAACACCCAAATCAACAGCGGGACGGGCTAACCTAAAGGTTTAGAGTAGTCATTGGCAGCGTGATGATGGTATAAGTGAGGGAAATAAAAGCGCATGAGGAGAGAGGGCCCTGCTGTTCTAGCTCTAGGGAAAATAGTTACTTGATAGTCTCAGAACCCAGCATATAAAACATACTTAATATTGACAGTTTGTTTATTTTTCATCTACTAGGGGTCACTGGAGTACTCTTGGGATATGGACGGGGCGTTACCAGGGATAGGCACATTAAAATATTTAAATTAGTAACCCTCCACCCCCTCCATACTCCCAAGATGCCTCAGTGTTTTTTTGTGCCTCACTGGGATGGCACACGTTTGGAGTCTTCTCCACACTTAATTTTTCTTTTAAAGATTTTCCTTTTTTGACAATCCCCAATCCCTTCCCAGCTTATTAAGAAGCATGGGTCCGGGTTTGGGTGAACTGCTGAGGGCAGCAAGGCTTGTCGGCACTTTGGATAGGAGCCCCGCCATAGACCTCATCAGCAGTAGCTGATTCAGCCTAAGGCTGCAGGAGCTGGACAGTGCTTAGGAGAGAAGCCCCGTCAGAGCCTCCACCTAACATCGGTAATGAGTGGGAAGGAAGCTCACACTGCCGCTACTCTGTTATACATGATACATAAGCTTAGAAGGGCTTTCAGGAGAGGGGCATGTGGGGGAGGTTGTTTTTTTTTATGACTGTTCTCTCCAGGCCGGTCGCAGTCAGCAATCACGCTGCCGCCGCTGGGTGCACGCTGTGTCCCTGATCGCCCAGCCGCGGACACCCATGCTGCTGTCCCGGCTGCACATCTGCTCTCAAGGCACTGTTATGCTTGATGGCCGCTGCCGCAGATCGCAGTCCCTTGCCCGCCATTGCTTCTCACAGATAGGGGGAGCGATACAGGGGGGATGTAACCATGGGTGTAAAGTAACGTTTGGATGAAAATACCTTTGTTTACTGTAGCAGCAAAAAGTGGAGGACAAGTGATGAGGTCCCTAGTTCAGTCTTCCCCACATATATAGCGGGATGGCAATGGATTGTCAGGTAATCCATGCTACTAAATCTGCACCTGTATTTGGGATGGTGCATGTGTAGACCTATTAAGGGTCTATTGTATATATGTTTTACATGGGGGGGGGGGGAAATGTACATAGTGGGACACCATTTTAAATGTTTCCTGTTTCTTTCTACAGGAATTTGCTTGGTCCTACAACACTCGGCCAATGGAGGGTGCAGGGGTGTTAGTAGGAATTACAGTGAATCGCTTATTTAACAAATTTAGTGTGTTTAAGGGGCTGTGCGCTTCTGACTTTTACACACTTTACTTCAAATTTTTTACTGAGTCGTCGGGACTTGTGTTTCACTGTATACATGTCTGTCTGTCGTTGTGCATAATGAGTAAAGCTAATGCAAAATCAAAAATGCAGCTCATCTGCGATGTCTGTGAGAGTGTGTTACCTGATGGAACTGCCACTTGCACGGTGTGTATTGCAAATACGGGTCCACATACGAACCTCTACCCTGATCCTCCTTGGGCGATGATGGCAGGTGTGATGTCTGAGTTAAAATCAGAGCTTTGCACTGCGCGAAAAGATCATGAGGTGGCTAGGTCTGATTCTAGGGTAACACCGGCTGAGCTGCCAGAGTGGGCTCAGGATATGTCAAGGACTTTGCAGAGTTTACAAAAGTCCAGGTCTAGCTCATTTCCCAAAAGTAGTCATAGTTTGGCTCATAATTTACCGGTTTCAGCTGTTTTGCATTCTGACGATTCAATGACAGACCTTATGTCTCAGGAGGAACAAGAGGAAGGTGAATTGGGTCAGGAGTCCGATAGTGAGGTGACTGATAGCCCAGCACAGGGCTAGTCTGTCCTGCATGTCAGGCCCTACCCCGTCGGCGATGCTTTTGTACTGTAGGAGTAACTCCCTGCCAGCACAGCGCCTACACCCTGGCAGGAGTTACTCATCGCTGTGAGGGCCGCAGCGGCTGCCTGTCAACTTTATAGTTGTCCATTATGTCATAATGTTATATGTAATTCTCCATTGTTCATCCTCTCTCTCACTCCTGTTCAGCTCAGTAAAAAAACACTGAGGCATTTTGGGAGTATGGAGGGGGTGGAGGGTTACTAATTTAAATATTTAAAAGTGCCCGTCTATATCCCAAGAGTACTCCAGTGCCCCCTGTGGATTCAAAGAAAGGATTTATCTGGTAAGCACCAAAATCCTCCTTTAGGCCATACACTGCAGCACCCCTGTCTGCTTTAAATGCAAACTTCTAAAAAAAAAAAAGTACAATTTTTTATACAACCTTTTTTTTATACAATGCAGACTTTCAATTGTCTTACGAGTATAAATACAAACCTCTCCCAAATTGTGTAGCTTTAAAATGCAGGCTCTGAAACTGTGCAATGAAGACAGCTATGGTGTCTGTGTCCATTTATACAATTAATCTATCAGAGATCTCAGTAAAAGATATTTTCAGTAACTTTGGCCCAGTCTTTTTCGTCAGTGCATGTGCATTTAACATTAAAGCAAAAAACAAATATGGTAACCTGGAAGGGAACAGCCTGAAGACTGACGGGAAAATGTCAGGGAAAGGGCATGACCACGTAAGTTCACATTACACCACACTGTAATGTCTGTTATTAACATTACATCACACAGTAGCTTCCGATATTCACATTACACCGCACAGTAGTGCCCTTTAGTCACATTACACCACACATAGTATTGTCCATTATTCACATTACACCACACAGTAGTGTCCTTTATTCACATTACACCACACAGTAGTGTCCTTTATTCACATTACACCACACAGTAGTGTCCGATATTCACATTACACCGCACAGTAGTGTCCATTAGTCACATTACACCACACATAGTATTGTCCATTATTCACATTACACCACACAGTAGTGTCCGATATTCACATTACACCGCACAGTAGTGTCTATTAGTCACATTAAACAGCACAGTAGTGTTCATTAGTCACATTAAACAGCACAGTAGTGTTCATTAGTCACATTAAACAGCACAGTAGTGTTCATTAGTCACATTACACCGCACAATAGTGTCCATTAGTCACATTACACCACACAGTAGTGTCCATTAGTCACATTAAATAGCACAGTAGTGTTCATTAGTCACATTACACCGCACAATAGTGTCCGTTATTCACATTACACCACACAGTAGTGTCCGTTATTCACATTACACCACACAGTTGTATCCGTTATTCACATTACATCACACAGTGGGTGTCCTTTCTTCACATTACACCACACAGTAGTGTCCGTTATTCACATTACACCACACAGTAGTGTCCGTTATTCACATTACACCACACAGTAGTGTCCGTTATTCACATTACATAACACAGTAGTTTCCGTTATTCACATTAAATCACACAGTAGCGTCCATTAGTCGCATTACACCGCACTGTTACGCTACACCGCACAGTAGCTTCCGATATTCACATTACACCGCACAGTAGTGTCCATTAGTCACATTACACCGCACCGTCACTCACGTTACACCACACAGCAGAGACCCTTATACACGTTACACTACAGTAAACATACATATTATGCCAGATAGAGCCCCTATTCCTCATTTCCCTTATCATCAAACACCCCCCTCAAGCTTGTTGTGAGTCAATCAAATAACTGGCAACTGCCTTAAGCTGCAATAAAACTTTTATTTAAAAATAACAATCTCTGTGACTGAGGGCAGGATGGGGCCAGTTACTGAGAGGTGCGTGCACTATACTGCTGCACCTGATGCTGCTGGACCTGTCTGTACTGGGATGGCTCTCTGAGAGACTTACTCGGGGTCTCTAGTACTGCTGCTTCCCAGCCTCAGTGGCCTCTCCCTCCTGCCCAAACCCTGCAGCTTTTAGCACTATGGGTATGGACTGGGAGAAACGTCGTGACTTCTCTCCCAGAAAACGTTACGGCCACAGAGGGGGAAGCCAGGAGGGGTGGAGCATGTGGACGGTAAGCTGCAGCGCTGCCCGGCTATCTAGTGAAAATTAGCAGGGCGCTGCAGCTAGCGGTGGGCGGACTTACTAGTGATGGTGCGGCCCTGCAGATGTTGCCGGCGGTGCTACATATTCAATACACATTCACTCTCGCCACTAATGGTCGCCCAGACAGAGCAACAAATGAATTGCTCCATTTTGCGCCCCCTAATGTTAGCCACAGGGGAAAACAATTTAATCTCTCCCAATGTATGGTTGTGCACATCACTTGGAAATACTGTAGAACAATATGCAGAGTCCTGACAGCGCTTTGCTAGCATCGCTATTAAACTGCCACAATGTATAAGGGGGACAAACACATTTATATTGTTTCTGTGCAGGATATTGGCTGGTTGCTGTTTATATAGCCCACAAACGTTAGCTTTATTTTAACACTGCAATTTAGATTTCAGTTTGAATACACCCTGCCTCACAAAGCCGGTAATCTAGGTGTTGTAGGGGTGGGGCCACACCCCATGTCCCGCCCTTATACATTATCATTCATCCCCACCACACCACCTCAGGCCGTGCCACGCATCCCCACTGTGCCGACCTAACTGATGGGACTGCCAGAATATCAGCAATAAGGATGCCCATCGGTGAGTTATCCATTTATGGTCACCATCGATGTTACCATTGATGGTTGACATCGATGGTATAAAACCAATTTTTTTTTTAAGGGAACCATCGATGGTTTCACCCACCGATGGTCATCCCTGCTGTACTGTGGAATGGGCTACTAGCCAATCAGCAACTGGGGGGGAGTTCGTGGTGTCGGAGCTATGCTCCGTGTCTCGACACATTGTAGAAAGGAAAAGAAAAATCTGGTTATTCCTTACGATCATCTTGTTCTCCTCCATCGATGGGAAGAGTATTCAACATCGATAATAGACCATCAATGATTTTGAATCATTGATGGCAATCCCTAATCGGCATTTATGTTCTACAGTGAGGCTTACACACAAACACCCTAACTTATGTGCTATTTGCAAGCACAATTAGGGTGGGAATTATTAAATCTTGGAGAGAGATAATGTGGAGAAGTCAATCAGCTTCTAATTGTCATTTTACAGGCTGTTTGAAAAATGACAGAAGATTTTATAAATATCCCCTTTAAGAGTTTACACAATGCAAACATTGTAAATGTTCCCAAATAGCGGAAACGTTAGCTGCTGCTACCGCTTAGGGGGTATCCAATTTAAACATGTTGACTCCTTATTCTGACCTTATGCTAATCTCAGCATTTGTACAGTCAACATTTTGATAATGTAGACAGGTCATATGTCGATATTTCAACCATGATGACATTTTGCACGCGTTGATATGGTAAAATGCAACATTCTGATGTTGACATATTCTACATTCTACATCAGTGCTGGGCAAAATATGGTCCGGGGTTGGATGTGGCCTGCAAGAACAACTGGGTCCGTGCCGATTAATGCTGCAGCGCCATTAATGGTATTTCACTGTAGTTGCCGGCCCGGCCCTACGGTGGTCAAAATAACTCTCAGGTCCTGATAGCCCTTTCTGCCAGGAGCCAAACAGCTTAACACACAGCAGGGGCAGAGCCAATCCCAGGCCGCCACAAGCACTACAGAGAAAAGCTAGAGTGGCAGGAGAACAGTATGTTAAACAGTAATGTAAGGTGCGAGCTGCTAAGAGAAATTAATTTAGAGATCTGAGCCAGAGAAAGGACAGGTTGTGCAAGGAAAGTAGGAGTTGGAATTTAGAACCTTAGATCATTTTTATAAGGGATATGCAGTAATATATTTGTGGGGGAATGCAAGCCTCCAGGCATTCAGTCTGATTCACCACTTACGGCCCTCAACCATTTACCAAAACATGGCCACCCAGCTGAAATAATTGCCCACTCCTAGGGGTATATGCAATTAGCGGCGAATCGCGGCAATTTTTCACCCGTTTTTTAATTCGACCGTCGAATTCCGGCAAGTGAGTGCCGGAATTCAACATATTCAATAAAAAACGGATTCGATAGTCCCGCTGTCGAAAAACGGCCGATTTGACGGATTTTGATCCGATTTTTAAAAAAACGGTAAAAAACCCGAAAAAAAATTGCGTGGGGTCCCCCCTCCAAAGCATAACCAGCCTCGGGCTCTTCGAGCCGGTCCTGGTTCTAAAAATCCGGGGGGGGAAATGACAGGGGATCCCCCGTATTTTTAAAACCAGCACCGGGCTCTGCGCCTGGTGCTGGTGCAAAAAATACGGGGGACAAAAAGAGTAGGGGTCCCCCGTATTTTTTACACCAGCATCGGGCTCCACTAGCTGGACAGATAATGCCACAGCCGGGGGTCACTTTTATACAGCGCCCTGCGGCCGTGGCATTAAATAGCCAACTAGTCACCCCTGGCCGGGGTACCCTGGGGGAGTGGGGACCCCTTCAATCAAGGGGTCCCCCCCAGCCACCCAAGGGCCAGGGGTGAAGCCCGAGGCTGTCTCCCCCCCCCCCCCCCCCCCCCCCATCCAAGGGCTGCGGATGGGGGGCTGATAGCCTTGAGAAAATTGAAAGAATATTGTTTTTTCCAGTAGTACTACAAGTCCCAGCAAGCCTCCCCCGCAAGCTGGTACTTGGAGAACCACAAGTACCAGCATGCGGGAGAAAAACGGGCCCACTGGTACCTATAGTTCTACTGGAAAAAAAATACCCAAATAAAAACAGGACACGCACACCGTGATAGTAAAACTTTTTCTCTGACGTCCTAAGTGGATGCTGGGACTCCGTAAGGACCATGGGGAATAGTGGCTCTGCAGGAGACTGGGCACAACTAAAAGAAAGCTTTAGACTAACTGGTGTGCACTGGCTCCTCCCACTATGACCCTCCTCCAGACTTCAGTTAGAATCTTGTGCCCGGCTGAGCTGGATGCACACTAGGGGCTCTCCTGAGCTCCTAGAAAGAAAGTATATTTTAGGTTTTTTATTTTACAGTGAGATCTGCTGGCAACAGACTCACTGCAGCGAGGGACTAAGGGGAGAAGAAGCGAACCTACCTGACTGGAGATAGCTTGGGCTTCTTAGGCTACTGGACACCATTAGCACCAGAGGGATCGAACACAGGACCCGACCTCGATCGTTCGTTCCCGGAGCCGCGCCGCCGGCACCCTTACAGAGCCAGAAGCAAGAAGTGTTCAGGAAAATCGGCGGCAGAAGACTTCTGTCTTCAACAAGGTAGCGCACAGCACTGCAGCTGTGCGCCATTGCTCCTCATGCACACCTCACACTCCGGTCACTGATGGGTGCAGGGCGCTGGGGGGGGGGGGGGGGCGCCCTGAGGGCAATATAATACACCTTGGCTGGCAAATCTACACCATATATAGTCAGGAAGGCTATATAGGTGTAAAAATACCCCTGCCAGAATTCCAGAAAAAGCGGGAGAAGTCCGCCGGGAAAGGGGCGGGGCTATCTCCCTCAGCACACTGGCGCCATTTTTCCCTCACAGCTCCGCTGGAAGGACGCTCCCTGGCTCTCCCCTGCAGTGTCAAGCTACATAAGGGTAAAAAAGAGAGGGGGGGCACTAAATTTAGGCGCAGTATATATAATATAAGCAGCTATAAGGGAAAAAACACTCATTTATAGTGGGATCCCTGTGTTATATAGCGCTCTGGTGTGTGCTGGCATACTCTCTCTATGTCTCCCCAAAGGGCTTTGTGGGGTCCTGTCCTCTGTCAGAGCATTCCCTGTGTGTATGCGGTGTGTCGGTACGACTGTGTCGACATGTTTGATGAGGAGGCTTATGTGGAGGCGGAGAAGATGCCTATAAATGTGATGTCACCCCCTGCGGGGCCGACACCTGAGTGGATGGTTATGTGGAAGGAACTACGTGACAGTGTCGACTCCTTACATAAAAGGTTTGACGACATACCAAATATGGGACAGCCGGCTTCTCAGTCTGTGCCTGCCCAGGCGTCTCAAAAGCCATCAGGGGCTCTAAAACGCCCGCTACCTCAGATGGCAGACACAGATGTCGACACGGATACTGACTCCAGTGTCGACGACGATGAGACTAATGTAACTTCCAATAGGGCCACACGTTACATGATTGAGGCAATGAAAAATGTGTTGCACATCTCTGATGTTACCCCCGGTACCACAAAAAAGGGTATTATGTTTGGAGAGAAAAAACTACCAGTAGTTTTTCCTCCATCTGAGGAGTTAAATGACGTGTGTGAAGAAGCGTGGGCTTCCCCCGATAAGAAACTAGTAATTTCTAAAAGGTTACTAATGACGTACCCTTTTCCGCCAGAGGATAGGTCACGTTGGGAAACATCCCCTAGGGTGGATAAAGCGCTTACACGCTTGTCAAAGAAGGTGGCACTACCGTCTCCGGATACGGCCGCCCTAAAGGAACCTGCTGATAGAAAGCAGGAGGCTATCCTGAAGTCTGTATATACACACACAGGTATTATACTGAGACCAGCTATTGCGTCAGCATGGATGTGCAGTGCTGCAGCTGCGTGGTCAGATTCCCTGTCAGAAAATATTGATACCCTAGACAGGGACACTATATTGCTAACCGTAGAGCATATTAAAGACGCAGTCTTATACATGAGAGATGCACAGAGGGATATTTGCCGGCTGGCATCTAAAATAAGTGCAATGTCCATTTCTGAGGAGAGGGTTATGGACTCGGCAGTGGACAGGTGATGCAGACTCAAAAAGGCACATGGAAGTTTTGCCTTATAAAGGTGAGGAGTTGTTCGGGGATGGTCTCTCGGACCTAGTTTCTACAGCAACTGCTGGGAAGTCTGCATTTTTACCCCATGTTCCCTCACAGCCAAAGAAAGCACCGTATTATCAGGTACAGTCCTTTCGGCCCCAGAAAGGCAAGCGGGTTAAAGGCGCGTCCTTTCTGCCCAGAGGCAGAGGTAGAGGGAAAAAGCTGCAGCATACAGCCAGTTCCCAGGAGCAAAAGTCCTCCCCCGCTTCCTCTAAGTCCACCGCATGACGCTGGGGCTCCACAGGCGGAGCCAGGTACGGTGGGGGCCCGTCTCAAAAATTTCAGCGATCAGTGGGCTCGCTCACGGGTGGATCCCTGGATCTTTCAAGTAGTATCTCAGGGGTACAAGCTGGAATTCGAGACGTCTCCCCCACGCCGTTTCCTCAAATCTGCCTTGCCAACAACTCCCTCAGGCAGGGAGGCAGTGATAGAGGCAATTCACAAGCTGTATTCCCAGCAGGTGATAGTAAAGGTGCCCCTACGTCAACAAGGACGGGGTTACTATTCCACAATGTTTGTGGTACCGAATCCGGACGGTTCGGTGAGACCCATTTTAAATTTGAAATCCTTGAACACGTATATAAAAAAATTCAAGTTCAAGATGGAATCGCTCAGGGCGGTTATTGCAAGCCTGGACGAGGGGGATTACATGGTATCACTGGACATCAAGGATGCTTACCTGCATGTCCCCATTTACCATCCTCACCAGGAGTACCCCAGATTTGTGGTACAGGATTGTCATTACCAATTCCAGACGTTGCCGTTCGGTCTATCCACGGCTCCGAGGGTCTTTACCAAGGTAATGGCCGAAATGATGATACTCCTTCGAAAGAAGGGAGTTTTAATTATCCCGTACTTGGACGATCTCCTGATAAAGGCGAGGTCCAGGGAGCAGTTGTTGGTCGGGGTAGCACTATCTCGGGAGGTGCTACAACAGCACGGCTGGATTCTAAATATTCCAAAGTCACAGCTGGTCCCTACGACACGTCTACTGTTCCTGGGGATGGTTCTGGACACAGAACAGAAAAAAGTGTTTCTCCCGGAGGAGAAGGCCAAGGAGCTGTCATCTCTAGTCAGAGGCCTCCTAAAACCAAAACAGGTGTCGGTGCATCACTGCACGCGGATCCTGGAAAAGATGGTAGCTTCTTACGAAGCAATTCCATTCGGCAGGTTCCATGCAAGGACCTTTCAGTGGGACCTGTTGGACAAGTGGTCCGGATCGCATCTTCAGATGCATCGGCTGATAACCCTGTCTCCAAGGACCAGGGTGTCTCTGCTGTGGTGGCTGCAGAGTGCTCATCTTCAAGAGGGCCGCAGATTCGGCATACAGGACTGGGTCCTGGTGACCACGGATGCCAGCCTTCGAGGCTGGGGGGCAGTCACACAGGGAAGAAACTTCCAAGGACTATGGTCAAGTCAGGAGACTTCCCTACACATAAATATTCTGGAACTGAGGGCCATTTACAATGCCCTAAGTCAGGCAAAACCCCTGCTTCAAAACCAGCCGGTGCTGATCCAGTCAGACAACATCACGGCGGTCGCCCATGTAAACCGACAGGGCGGCACGAGAAGCAGGACGGCGATGGCAGAAGCCACAAGGATTCTCCGATGGGCGGAAATTCACGTGTTAGCACTGTCAGCAGTGTTCATTCCGGGAGTGGACAACTGGGAAGCAGACTTCCTCAGCAGGCACGACCTCCACCCGGGAGAGTGGGGACTTCATCCAGAAGTCTTCCAACTGATTGTAAACCATTGGGAAAGGCCACAGGTGGACATGATGGCGTCCCTCCTAAACAAAAAGCTAGAAAGATATTGCGCCAGGTCAAGAGACCCGCAGGCGATAGCTGTGGACGCTCTAGTGACACCGTGGGTGTACCGGTCGGTTTATGTGTTCCCTCCTCTTCCTCTTATACCAAAGGTACTGAGGATAATAAGGAGAAGAGGAGTAAGAACTATACTCATTGTTCCGGATTGGCCAAGAAGAGCTTGGTACCCGGAACTTCAAGAAATGATCTCAGAGGACCCATGGCCTCTGCCGCTCAGACAGGACCTGCTGCAGCAGGGGCCCTGTCTGTTCCAAGACTTACCGCGGCTGCGTTTGACGGCATGGCGGTTGAACACCGGATCCTGAAGGAAAAGGGCATTCCGGAGGAAGTCATTCCTACGCTGATTAAAGCTAGGAAAGAAGTAACCGCAAACCATTATCACCGCATATGGCGAAAATATGTTGCGTGGTGTGAGGCCAGGAAGGCCCCAACGGAGGAATTTCAGCTGGGCCGTTTCCTGCACTTCCTACAGTCAGGGGTGACTATGGGCCTAAAATTTGGTTCCATTAAGGTCCAGATTTCGGCTCTATCGATTTTCTTCCAGAGAGAACTGGCTTCACTACCTGAAGTTCAAACTTTTGTTAAGGGAGTGCTGCATATTCAGCCCCCTTTTGTGCCTCCAGTGGCACCTTGGGATCTCAACGTGGTGTTGGATTTCCTAAAGTCACATTGGTTTGAGCCACTTAAAACCGTGGAATTGAAGTATCTCACGTGGAAAGTGGTCATGTTGTTGGCCTTGGCTTCGGCCAGGCGTGTGTCAGAATTGGCGGCTTTGTCATGTAAAAGCCCTTATCTGATTTTCCATATGGATAGGGCAGAATTGAGGACTCGTCCCCAATTTCTCCCTAAGGTGGTATCAGCCTTTCATCTGAACCAACCTATCGTGGTGCCTACGGCTACTAAAGACTTGGAGGCTTCCAAGTTGTTGGACGTAGTCAGGGCCCTGAAAATTTATGTTTCCAGGACAGCTGGAGTCAGAAAGACTGACTCGCTATTTATCCTGTATGCGCCCAACAAGTTGGGTGCACCTGCTTCAAAGCAGACTATTGCTCGCTGGATCTGTAGTACGGTTCAGCTTGCACATTCTGCGGCTGGACTGCCGCATCCTAAATCAGTGAAAGCCCATTCCACGAGGAAGGTGGGCTCTTCTTGGGCGGCTGCCCGAGGGGTCTCGGCTCTACAACTTTGCCGAGCAGCTACTTGGTCGGGGTCAAACACATTTGCTAAATTCTACAAGTTTGACACCCTGGCTGAGGAGGACCTAAAGTTTGCCCATTCGGTGCTGCAGAGTCATCCGCACTCTCCCGCCCGTTTGGGAGCTTTGGTATAATCCCCATGGTCCTTACGAAGTCCCAGCATCCACTTAGGACGTCAGAGAAAATAAGAATTTACTCACCGGTAATTCTATTTCTCGTAGTCCGTAGTGGATGCTGGGCGCCCATCCCGAGTGCGGATTGTCTGCAATACTTGTATATAGTTATTGTTTAACTAAAGGGTTATTGTTGAGCCATCTGTTGAGAGGCTCAGTTGTTATCATACTGTTAACTGGGTATTGTATCACGAGTTATACGGTGTGATTGGTGTGGCTGGTATGAGTTTTACCCGGGATTCAAAATCCTTCCTTATTGTGTCAGCTCTTCCGGGCACAGTATCCTAACTGAAGTCTGGAGGAGGGTCATAGTGGGAGGAGCCAGTGCACACCAGTTTGTCTAAAGCTTTCTTTTAGTTGTGCCCAGTCTCCTGCGGAGCCGCTATTCCCCATGGTCCTTACGGAGTCCCAGCATCCACTACGGACTACGAGAAATAGAATTACCGGTGAGTAAATTCTTATTATTTCACACATGTCGACACATACATACTTACCTATGTTCACACGCCGACCTCTGTCCACTTGTCCAAGTAGAATCCACGTGTACCTGTGAATAAAATTATACTCACCTGATCCAGTGTCCAGATGGCAGACAGCGCATCGCACAGCTCCCTCCATTAGTTTCAATGGTGGGAACTTTGCCGTCAGCGGTGGGGATACCCGCGGTCAGCCGCTGACTGCGGGTGACCTCACCGCTGACCGCAAAGTTCCCACCATTGAATATAATGGAGAGGCTTTGCGATGCGCTGTCTGCCAGCAGAAGCACATACAGCCAATCAGGTGAGTGCCACGAAGTAGCGCTTCCTGATTGGCTGAAGGGACCTTTCTGTGACAGCAGTCACGTGGGGTCCCGGCATTCGTGGAAAGGGGTCCCATGTGTAAACATGGGACCCCTCTCAGTCCGTTTGGTCCGGGTGTTCGTTTTTTTTTTTTGCCAAGTACGTGGATTATAATCTGGACACTGGATCAGGTGAGTATAATTTTATTCACAGGTACACGTGGATTCTACTTGGACAAGTGGACAGAGGTCGGCGTGTGAACATAGGTAAGTATGTATGTGTCGACATGTGTGAAATAAAGTTTTACTATCACGGTGTGCGTGTCCTGTTTTTATTTGGGTATTTTTTTTTCAGTAGAACTACAGGTACCAGCGGGCCCGTTTTTCTCCCGCATGCTGGTACTTGTGGTTCTCCAAGTACCAGCCTGCGGGGGAGGCTTGCTGGGACTTGTAGTACTACTGGAAAAAAACAATATTCTTTCAATTTTCTCAAGGCTATCAGCCCCCCATCCGCAGCCCTTGGATGGGGGGGACAGCCTCGGGCTTCACCCCTGGCCCTTGGGTGGCTGGGGGGGGCCCCTTGATTGAAGGGGTCCCCACTCCCCCAGGGTTCCCCGGCCAGGGGTGACTAGTTGGATATTTAATGCCACGGCCGCAGGGCGCTGTATAAAAGTGACCCCCGGCTGTGGCATTATCTGTCCAGCTAGTGGAGCCCGATGCTGGTGTAAAAAATACGGGGGACCCCTACTCTTTTTGTCCCCCGTATTTTTTGCACCAGCACCAGGCGCAGAGCCCGGTGCTGGTTTTAAAAATACGGGGGATCCCCTGTCATTTCCCCCCCCCCGGATTTTTAGAACCAGGACCGGCTCGAAGAGCCCGAGGCTGGTTATGCTTAGGAGGGGGGACCCCACGCAATTTTTTTTCTGATTTTTACCATTCCATTTAAAAAAAAATAATAATATTTTTAAAAATATATAAATACTTGTGCCTCCAAAATAGACAAACCAAGTACCTAATCCCTTCTAATATAAATAGATATGCTATTACCAATAAAAAAAACACCCAAAAAAACATGTTTTAATTTTTTTTTATTAGATTCCGCCACCAAAGTGTGGCGGATTGAAAATGACGAATTTACTGTCTAAAAGCACTGTTGTCGAATTTCCAAACTTCAATTGAATATACTTTTGGCGAATTGCCGCATTTGTACCATTGCAGAAATGTCGAATTTGACAAATGTCGAATTTCAAAAAGTCGAATTTGGAAAGTCCGTTTTTTTGACGGAAAATACTGAATTGCATTGTCGATATTTTTTTTTTGGGCGAAAATGTCCCGTTTTTCGACATTTTCGGGAATTCGACCGCAATTGCATATACCCCCTAGTCTACTGTCACATCTGAGGATTTGTCTGTACCTGGACAGGGTTGGGTGCCAGGAGCTGGACTGTAGGTGACTTAATTAGATTCCTTTGTATGGAATTGAATGAACTGGTACTGGATAGAAGTAGCTGAATGCACAGGAGAACTAATGGATGCGGATGGCACTGGAGATAGCAAGAGTACTAGGGCAGCTAGTGGGTTGTCTGACTTAACAGAGGTGACTGGGATAGGATAGGTATTGCAAACCAGGTTGGAACAGTAATGTGACTGTCTGGAACCAGTACTGCAGACTGGGCTGGAACCGGAAATGTGGATTAGTGATGGAATTAGTAGTGAGAGCTGGACTGGTTGGAATAATGCAGAGAGGACAGGAACCAGATAACTGGACCAGACTAGGACCAGGTAAGTGGACTAGAATCAGATTGTTGAACCCAACTGGAACTGTATTGCTGAGCCAGACTGGAACCGAATTGCTGAGCCAGACTGGAACCAGATTGCTGAGTTGGACTGGATTGTTGAGCCGGACTGGAACTGGATTGCTGACTGCACTGTCTAGGCAGGAACAACTGAATATACTGCAGATTGCGAGAGACCAGGTTGGCATCTGAAAAAAACAAAATGGCAAAAAACACGACCTGAGAATCCAGTGAGTGACAGTACCCACCTTTAGTGGGTGGATTCTGGACACTTATTGGGCTTTAAAGGAAATTTTTCATGGAGAATACGAACCAATCATGCAGCATGGACATCACATGAATTAACCAAGGCCTGTTCTTCTGGTCCATACCCCCTCCAATTGATAAGATTGAAGGTTACCATAGCATATCCATAAGTCAAGTATTCTTTCCACTTAATACTCAACTCTTTGTGTTTGAACTTTTGGAGACTTAGGGAGCATAGAGTGAAATCTGTTCAATACTAAAGGCTTCTACAAAGATATGTAAAAAGAGTGAATGGAGGTATTTTGAGTTTGTAAGGAACTGGCTTGATGAGAAATGTAACAATGTTGCGAGGGGTGAATTTCATAGAGGGTACCTTAAGTCTCAGGTCGTGAGTAGAAAGCCAGACTTGATCTCCTTGCTTGAGACTGGGTATTGCATGATGATTTTGGTCAGCAAATCTCATGTAGCTGGAAGAAGCCTTTAGTAAGGAAGAATGAATGTCTTTCCATATTTTGGTGAACTCCCATATGTTACTATTAGCAGTTGGTACATTGGCAGAAAGAAAGAGGCTGAAACTCTGGTACCCTAAGATGGAGTCCATAGACCCAAAGGATAAGTGGTACTGATTATTGTGGGAAAATTCTGTCCAAAGTAGAAGGTCTTTCCAGTCATCTTGAGACAATGAGACTAAGAGGTGGAGAAAATATTCCAAGTACTGATTCATTGTTTGTTTGCAGGTAGTAGGTTGAGGAGAACTTCAGTGTTATCTGAAGTACAGAGCATAAGGACTGACCAGAATTTGGCCATGAACTGGACCCCCTGATGGGATATGTTTTCAGAGGGCAACCCATGGAGTCTGAAGATCTCTTGAATGAACAGCTTTGCCAGTGTAGTGGCAAAGGGGAGTCCAGTGAGGTTAATGAACTTTTTGGAAAGTCGGTCAGTCAACTACAACCCAAATTGTGTTAAATCCCTTGGAAGCTGGCTGATCTGTAATAAAGTCCATTGACAGATGAGTCCAGGATTGGTGAGGAACTGACAAAGGTTGTAGCTGACAGGTGTCTGACTAGGAACTTTCTGATGAGCACATAAGGGGTAGCAAGCAATATTTTTTGGAACTTGCTTGAGAGTGGACCACCAATAGTTTATTTGAATAAACTCTAAAGTTTTTTGTACACCAGAGTGACCAGCAAAACGTGAGGCATAAGCCTAATGAAGCACTTTTCTGTGAAGGACTGGACTGACCAAGGTCTTCCCCTGGAGGCAGAGCAGGTACAATGTATGTGAGTGCAAAAGATACAGGATCTATCATAGTGCTCTTATTGGTAAGACAGAGATCTTGATCCTAAACCATAGGGTGAGAAAGAGCATCAGCCTTGTAGTTTTGGGTCCCAGGACGGTAGATTACTTTAAAATCAAACCTAGGAAAGAATATAGCCCACCTCGCTTGTCTTAGATTGAGACATTGTGCTGACTTCATAGTAACATAGTATCTAAGGTTGAAAAAAGACAATTGTCCATCGAGTTCAACCTATTTGTGGTCTCCTGTGCACGATTATTTTGTATAAAATTTTGACTGAAGTTGATGACTGCCGTTACGTTTTACCCCTCTTTTTTATAATAACCATAGTGCGTGACTATGCCCCGTAACCCTGGATATCCTTATCCATTAGGAATTTATCTAACCCATTCTTAAAGGTGTTGACTGAGTCGGCCATTACAACTCCCTCAGGCAGGGAATTCCAAACGCGTATCGTCCTTACCGTAAAAAAGCCTTTACGCCGTATTGTGCGGAATCTCCTCTCCTCTAACCTGAGTGAGTGTCCACGAGTTCTCTGTGTTGATCTAACCAAAAACAGGTCCTGCGCAAGATCTGTATATTGTCCCCTTATATATTTGTAAATGTTGATCATGTCCCCTCTTAATCTCCTCTTTTCCAGTGTAAACATGCCTGGTCTTGCAAGCCTTAACTCGTATTCCAGCGTCTCCATACCCTTAATTAGTTTGGTCGCCCGCCTTTGAACCTTTTCTAGCTCCAGGATATCCTTTTTGTAGTAAGGTGCCCAGAATTGTACACAGTATTCAAGGTGTGGCCTCACAAGTGATTTATATAACAGGAGTATAATACTCTCGTCCCTAGCATCAATTCCCCGTTTTATGCATGCTAATATCTTATTAGCCTTTTTTGCTGCAGTCCTACTTTGGGTACTACTGCTTAGTTTGCTATCTATGAGGACACCTAAGTCCTTTTCCAGTACAGAATCCCCTAATTTTACCCCATTTAGGAGGTAGGTGTTATTTTTGTTCTTGTTACCACAGTGCATTATTGAAGCGCATTCTCCATTTCGCTGCCCAAGCTTCTAATTTAACTAAGTCGTTCTGAAGTGACTCAGCATCCCCCTCCGCATTTATAACTTTACACAATTTGGTATCATCTGCAAAAATTGACACCATGCTTTCTAGACCTTCTGTTAGGTCGTTAATGAAAATATTGATCAATAGCGGTCCTAATACTGAGCCTTGCGGCACACCACTTAGCACTTCAGTCCAAGCTGAAAAAGATCCATTAACCACAACGCGCTGCTCCCTATTATCTAACCAGTTTTTGACCCAAGTGCATATTGTGCTTCCTAGCCCTGATTCTTGTAGCTTGTAGATAAGTCTCATGTGTGGTACAGTATCGAATGCTTTGGCAAAATCTAAAAAGATTACATCCACCTATTTACCCTGATCTAGGTTTGCGCTTACTGTTTCATAAAAGCCAAGTAAGTTGGTTTGACAGGATCTGTCCTTCATAAACCCATGTTGATTCCTTTTAATGACCTTATTGACTTCAAGGAACTTCTGAATACTATGTCTTAGAATACCTTCCAATACTTTCCCCACTATAGATGTAAGACTAACTGGTCTATAATTACCTGGTTCAGCTTTACTTCCCTTTTTGAATATAGGCACTACTTCCACTATACGCCAGTCTTTGGGAACCATACCTGATATTACTGAATCCTTAAAGATCAAAAGTAGCGGTTTTGCAAGTTCAGAGTGAAGCTCCATTAGAACCCTTGGGTGAATACAATCGGGATCTGGTGACTTATTAATCTTGTAATGTTTTAATCGGTCACAGACTACTTCCTCGCTTAAATAAGTACCTATCAGTGGGATATTCTCATTATTGAGATTATGTGTTAGTCCCTGAATTGGGTCCTCTCTAATAAATACTGTTGAAAAAAACTCATTTAGTGTGTCCGCTATGTCATTATCATTTTTGCTTAAGACTCCCAACTTGTCTTTTAAAGGGCCTATACTCTCCTTCTTTAATCTCTTGCTATTAATGTATTTAAATCATTTTTTGGGATTCGCTGCTTTTAATGTATTTAAATAATTTTTTGGGATTCGCATTAAAGAATTTTTTGGGATTCGCTTAAATAATTTTTTGGGATTCGCTTCAGCTGCAGAAGGTTATTAGTATTGGTGAGAACGGTAATGGAGTATTTGGCACCCTCTATCTAGTGTCTCCAAACCTCTAATTCCATCTTGACGGCTATTAATTCTTGATCCCCAAAACTGTAGTACTTTTCTGCTGGCAAGAACAAAACAGCACCCACTCCTACAGCTGAGTCGTCAACTTCCAAGACGATGGGTCTAGATACATCAGGTTGGCGAAGCACATGAGCGGAAATTAAAAACATTTTAATATTCTGAAATGCTGTTTTGGCCTCTTCTGACCAGTTGAAAGGATCAGAAGCCTTGTGAGTAAGCGCAGTTTTTGGGGCAATTAGTGGAGAAACTCCTGAAAATTTCCTGAAGTAGTTTACGAATCCTAAGAAGCGTTGAACTGCCTTAAGAGTAGTAGGAAGAGCCCAGTTGAAGTTTGGCAAGACTAGATACTCATAATGCCCATCTCGAGTTTTGAAAACTGCTTTAAATTCAATCCTTTCACGGATTAGAGTTAAGTTATGGACTCCCCTCAAGTCAAGATTGGTGAAGATCGTGGCTCCTCTAATGCGATCAGAGTTCCGTGACTGATAATATCATTCAATCCACTATAGTTGATGCAGGGACGGAGACCTCCATCCTTTTTCTTGACAAAAAAGAATCCTGCGCTGTCAGTAAAGGGAGACTGGGGAATAAACCCCTTCTCGAGATTCTTCTGAATCTATTCAGTCATGGCCTTAGTCCCAGGGAGAGAGAGTGGGTAGGACAGGGAGTCTTCCCTTGAACCCAATCATTTGGGCAATCCCATTCATAATGTGCCAGTAACGAGTCAATACCAGTCTTACTGAAGACCTCTACAAAATCCCTTTATGGTAAGTGTGGAAGTTTCTGACCAGAGAAATCAAAGGTCCAAAGAGATATTACTTGCTGAAGGCAAGAGTCATTACCGATTGTACCCTAGGAGGTAATCTGGGACACTGTCCAATCAATCTGGTGATTATGTAACTGGAGACAAGGGAGACCAAGATGTAGATAGGTTGGGGTAGCAGCTCAGTGGGTAGATGCAAATCTTAAACTACTGCAGCGATAATTAAACTTCCAGCAGCACTTGACTCAAGAGGAGCCGAGAAGTTCTTGGTTCACTGAACACATTCAAGGGAAATTGTTAGCAAACAATCAGATTTTTTGTGGAGAGAAATGAAGTACTTCTAGCCTGGCTTCTCCATTAAATATTAGAAATGGGCGTTTCCTGGGAGTTTAGGACAGGAATCTAGTAAGTGTCCTGGACATGCACAATAATTGCAAAGGTGTTCCAGTCGTCTTTGATGTTCTTCTCGGGTTAAGTGAGAATGATTCACTTGTATCGGCTCTTAACTTGGTAGTGAGGGCTGCCGGGCTTGAGGGTAATGAGGTGGCTTAACCCAGTCACCCTTCTACAGATCACATTCTCGAAACTGTAAATCGATTTTGGTACAGAGGGAAATCAATTTGAATATAAAAGGCAGGTCATGAGTGGATAATTCATCCTTAATTTTGCCAAATAAGCCATTCCAGAAGGCTGCAAACAAGGCATCACCATTCCACTTCAACTCAGAAGCCAGTTTTTTTAACTGGACCAGGCACTGTCCCACAGAATGAGTACCTTGACAAAGGTGTAGAATATCAGAGGATGTTGAGGTGGTTCTGCCTGGATCATCAAAAATTCGGCAAAAGGCCGCTAATAATCCAGAATATGGGAATAGCAGCGGATCTGCCCTTTCCCATAATGGAGGTGCCCAGGCTAATGTGTGTCCTGATAGGAGGAAGATGATATATGTAACTTTTGCTTTCACTGTAGGGAAATTACTAGGCTGCAGCTCAAGTAGATTATACACTTGTACAGAAACCCTCTACACTTCTTCAGATCTCCATCGAAATTAGCAGGAGTTGGAAACAAGGCACAGAAATTGGAACTTGCACGGAAGTAACTTGTGCAGAGGTTGAAAGAATCCCTGGACTTCTGAACAGGGCCGCCGAAAGGGGGAGGAGCAGGTACTAATTTCCCTGGCCCAGGCTTGATGGAAGGGCCCGGTGGGGGCCCAGATCTGTTGCTTTCCCCCCTTTCCTCCCTCCTTACCGGGCAGCAGTATGAGCTCATATCTTGTCAGCACATGTGTGCTAGACTGCAGTGAGACAGAGACGCTGCTACTGCTGCTGAGCCTCTGCCTGTTGCAGTGCAGGTAGGGGGGAGCAATAACACTGATTATGCTTCCCCCTCGAATTGCCCCTGGCTGAGGGGCTCAAGGTGCCCTCCTACTCAGCTATACAAATACTTTCTCTTACGTCCTAGAGGATGCTGGGGACTCCGTAAGGACCATGGGGTATAGACGGGCTCCACAGGAGACATGGGCACTCTAAGACTTTAGATGGGTGTGAACTGGCTCCTCCCTCTATGCCCCTCCTCCAGACCTCAGTTAGATCCTGTGCCCAGAGGAGACTGGATGCAGTACATGGGAGCTCTACTGAGTTTCTCTGAAAATACTTTTGTTAGGTTTTTTATTTTCAGGGAGCACTGTTGGCAACAGGCTCCCTGCTTCGTGGGACTTCGAGGGGAGAGAAGCAGACCCACTTTCCTGGACTGATGGGCTCTGCTTCTTAGGCTACTGGACACCATTAGCTCCAGAGGGTCGGAACACAGGTGTCGTCCTTGCTGTTCGTCCCAGAGCCGCGCCACCGTCCTCCTCACAGAGCCGGAAGATTGAAGCTGGGTAAGTATAGGAAGCAAGAAGACTTCAAAGGCGGCAGAAGACTTCAGATCTTCATGAGGTACCGCGCAGCGGTCGCGCTGCGCGCCATTGCTCCCACAACACACACAGGCACAGCAAGGGTGCATGGCGCAGGGGGGGCGCCCTGGGCAGCAATTTTTACCTCATATAAGACTGGCACACGTATATAGATACTGCGTAGGCAGTATATAATAAATCCCCTGCCAGTATAATAAAAATAGCGGGCCCGAAGCCCACCGCCGAGGGGGCGGAGCTTGATCTTCCAGCACTAACCAGCGCCATTATCTCCAGAGCATGCTGCAGAGAAGCTGCTCACGGACTCTCCCCTGCTGAAGAAGTAACAGGGGGCAAAAACGAGGGGGGGGGCACATTTATTTGGTGCTAATTCTATATATAAAGCGATGTACAGGCTGGGACTTTGTTTCAGTATCTAGTGGCGCTGGGTGTGTGCTGGCGTACTCTCTCTCTGTCTCTCCAAAGGGCCTTATTGTGGGTCTGTCCCCATATTCATATATCCCAGTGTGTGTGGGGGTGTCAGTACGTGTGTGTCGACATGTCTGAAGCGGAAGGCTCGTCTAGGGAGGAAGCAGAGCAGATGGTGGTGGTGTCTCCGTCGGCACAGCTGACACCTGATTGGTTGGACATGTGGAATGTTTTAAATGCTAATGTGGCTTTATTACATAAGAGATTGGACAAAGCAGAGTCCAAGGACAAAGCAGGGAGTCAATCCATGGCTGTTACTGTGTCACAAGACCCTTCGGGGTCCCTTTTCCCAGATAGCAGACACCGATACCGACACAGATTCCGACTCCAGTGTCGACTATGATGATGCAAGGTTGCACCCAAGAGTGGCCAAGAGTATTCAATATATGATTATTGCAATAAAAGATGTTTTGCATATCACAGAGGACCCCTCTGTCCCTGACACGAGGGTCTGCATGTTTAAGGAAAAGAAGCCTGAGGTAACGTCTCCCCATCTCATGAGCTGAACGCTTTATTTGAAAAGGCTTGGGAAACTCCAGACAAGAGACTGCAGGTTCCCAAGAGAATTATTATGGCGTATCCTTTTTCCTCAAAGGACAGGGTACGGTGGGAATCCTCGCCCACGGGGACAAGGCCTTGACGTGCTTGTCCAAAAAGGTGGCACTACCGTCCCCGGACACGGCGGCCCTAAGGGATCCTGCGGATCGCAGGCAGGAAACTACCTTAAAATCAATTTATGCGACTACGGGAGCCCTGCTCAGACCTGCAGTAGCGTCGGCATGGGTGAGTAGCGCAATTGTAGCTTGGGCTGATAACTTGTCATCTGACATTGACACCATAGATAAAGATAGTATTTTGTTGACCTTAGGTCACATCAAGGACGCAGCGTTATATATGAGAGGCTGCGAGGGATATTGGGCTTTTGGGTTCAAGAGCCAATGCCATGGCAGTTTCTGCTAGAAGGTCCCTGTGGACATGTCAATGGACAGGTGATGCTGACTCAAAGAGACATATGGAGGCTTTGCCTTACAAAGGTGAAGTTTTATTTGGGGAGGGCCTCACGGACTGGTTTCCACAGCTACCGCGGGTAAGTCTTCTTTTTTGCCTTACGTTCCCCCACAGCAGAAGAAAACACCTCAATACCAGATGCAGTCCTTTCGGTCTCATAAGTTCAGAAAGGGGCGTGGCTCTTCCTTCCTCGCCAGAGGTAGAGGGAAAAGAACACCAGCTACGGCTAGTTTCCAGGAACAAAAATCCTCCCCGGCCTCTACAAAATCCACTGCATGACACTGGGGCTCCGCTACGGGAGTCCGCACCGGTGGGGGCATGTCTTCGACTCTTCAGCCAAGTCTGGGTTCAGTCGGATTTGGATCCTTGGGTGGTCGAAATTCTATCCCAAGGCTACAAGCTGGAGTTCGAAGATGTGCCTCCACACCGATTTTTCAAATCGGCCTTGCCAGCTTCTCCCCCAGAGAGGGAAATAATTTCAGCTGCCATACAAAAGCTGTGTCAACAGCAAGTGATTATCGGGGTTCCCCTAGTGCAACAGGGGAAAGGGTTTTATTCAACCCTATTTGTGGTCCCGAAGCCGGATGGCTCGGTCAGACCAATTCTGAATCAAAAATCCCTAAACCTATATTTGAAGAGGTTCAAATTCAAGATGGAATCTCTCCGGGCAGTGATCTCCAGCCTGGAAGGGGGAAATTGTATGGTGTCACTAGACATAAAGGATGCATACCTTCATGTCCCCATATATCCTCCTCATCAGGCGTACCTGAGATTCGCTGTACAGGATTGTCATTACCAGTTTCAGACGTTGCCGTTTGGGCTTTCCACGGCCCCGAGAATTTTCACCAAGGTAATGGCGGAAATGATGGTGCTCCTACGCAAGCAGGGGGTCACAATTATCCCATACTTGGACGATCTCCTGATAAAGGCAAGATCAAGAGATCAGTTACTGAAAAGCGTGTCTCTCTCCCTGACAGTACTACAACAACACGGCTGGATTCTAAATCTACCAAAGTCGCAGTTGGTTCCGACAACTCGGCTGTCATTTTTGGGCATGATTCTGGACACGGAAAAAAATAGGGTTTTTCTCCCGATGGAAAAAGCCCAGGAACTCCAGAACATGGTCAAAAACCAAAAAAAGTGTCAGTTCATCAATGCACTTGAGTATTGGGAAAGATGGTGGCGGCCTACGAGGCCATTCCGTTCGGCAGGTTCCATGCGAGAACTTTTCAGTGGGACCTTCTGGACAAGTGGTCAGGGTCCCATCTACAGATGCATCGGAGGATAAGCCTGTCCCCCAGGGCCAGGGTCTCTCTCCTGTGGTGGCTCCAGAGTGCTCACCTTTTAGAGGGTCGCAGGTTCGGCATTCAAGATTGGGTTCTTGTGACCACGGACGCGGGCCTCCGAGGATGGGGAGCAGTCACACAAGGAAAACATTTTCAATGAATATGGTCAAGCCAGGAGGCTTGTCTACACATCAATGTGCTGGAATTAAGGGCCATATACAACGGCCTGCAACAGGCGGAGAATCTTCTTCTCAACTTACCCGTTCTGATCCAGTCAGACAACGTCACAGCCGTGGCGCATGTAAACCGCCAGGGTGGGACAAGGAGCAGAGTTGCAATGGCAGAAGCAACCAGGATTCTTCACTGGGCGGAAAATCATGTAAGCGCTCTGTCAGCGGTCTTCATTCCGGGAGTAGACAACTGGGAGGCAGACTTCCTCAGCAGGCACGATCTCCATCCAGGAGAGTGGGGACTTCATCAAGAGGTCTTTGCAGAGGTAACAAGTCGTTGGGGACTTCCTCAAATAGACATGATGGCGTCACGCCTCAACAGAAAGCTTCGGACGTATTGTTCCAGGTCAAGGGACCCTCAGGAGGTGGCGGTGGACGCCATGGTGACACCGTGGGTGTTTCAGTCGGTCTATGTGTTCCCTCCGCTTCCACTTATCTCAAAAATATTGAGAATCATAAGACGAACAAGAGTGCAGACAATACTCATTGTCCCAGATTGGCCTCGAAGGGCCTGGTATTCAGATCTTCAGGAAATGATCACAGAAGATCCATGGCCTCTTCCTCCCAGGGAGGTCTTGTTGCAACAGGGGCCCTGTGTGTTCCAAGACTTACCGCGGTTACGTTTGACGGTTGAACACCAAATCCTAGCTAGGAAAGGTATTCCGGGGGAAGTCATCCCTACTCTTATCAAAGCTAGGAAGGAGGTAACGGCGAAGCACTATCACCGTATCTGGAGGAAATATGTATCTTGGTGTGAAGACAAGAATGCTCCTACGGAAGATTTTCAGCTGGGTCGTTTTCTCCATTTTCTACAGACAGGAGTGGATATGGGCCTAAAGTTAGGCTCCATTAAGGTGCAGATTTCGGCCTTATCTATATTCTTTCAGAAGGAATTGGCTTCTCTCCCAGAAGTCCAGACTTTTGTAAAGGGAGTGCTGCACATCCAACCTCCTTTTGTGCCCCCAGTGGCACCGTGGGACCTTAACGTGGTGTTACAGTTCTTTAAATCACACTGGTTTGAACCTCTTCAAACAGTTGAATTAAAATTTCTCACTTGGAAAGTGGTCATGTTGTTGGCCTTGGCATCTGCGAGGCGGGTGTCTGAATTGGCGGCTTTGTCTCACAAGAGCCCCTATCTGATTTTCAAAGTGGATCGAGCAGAGTTGAGGACTCGTCCTCAATTTCTGCCTAAAGTGGTTTCGTCGTTTTATATGAACCAACCTATTGTGGTGCCTGTGGCTACGGGTGACTTGGAGGATTCCAAGTCCCTTGATGTAGTCAGGGCCTTAAAAATGTATGTAGCCAGGATGGCTCGGGTTTGGAAAACTGAGGCACTGTTTGTCCTGTATGCAGCCAACAAGGTTGGTGCTCCTGCTTCTAAGCAGACTATTGCTAGCTGGATCTGTAACATTATTCAGCAGGCTCATTCTACGGCTGGATTGCCGTTACCAAATTCGGTAAAGGCCCATTCCACTAGGAAGTTGGGCTCTTCTTGGGCGGCTGCCCGAGGCATCTCGGCATTACAGCTTTGCCGAGCAGCTACTTGGTCGGGTTCAAACACTTTTGCAAAATTCTACAAGTTTGATACCCTGGCTGATGAGGACCTCATGTTTGATCAATCGGTGCTGCAGAGTCATCCGCACTCTCCCGCCCGGTATGGAGCTTTGGTATAAACCCCATGGTCCTTACGGAGTCCCCAGCATCCTCTAGGACGTAAGAGAAAATAAGATTTTAAACCTACCAGTAAATATTTTCTCCTAGTCCGTAGAGGATGCTGGGCGCCCGTCCCAGTGCGGACAAATTCTGCAAGGCTTGTATATAGTTGTTGCTTACATAAGGGTTATGTTACAGTTGAGATCAGTCTCTGGCTGATGCTGTTTTGTTCATACTGTTAACTGGTTTAGTATATACCATGTTGTACAGTGTGTATGGTATGGGCTGGTATGTATCTCGCCCTTAGATTAACAAAAATCCTTTCCTCGTACTGTCCGTCTCCTCTGGGCACAGTTCTATAACTGAGGTCTGGAGGAGGGGCATAGAGGGAGGAGCCAGTTCACACCCATCTAAAGTCTTAGAGTGCCCATGTCTCCTGCGGAGCCCGTCTATACCCCATGGTCCTTACGGAGTCTCCAGCATCCTCTACGGACTAGGAGAAAAAGATTTACCGGTAGGTTTAAAATCTTATTTTTTTTCCCTATTAGGCCACACCCCAAAAATGTTACCCAGGCCTGGCAGAGCTGTCGGCAGCAGTACTGCTGAATGTGACTTGAATGCTGTCCAGGTGGGAAAACAATTCTTGAAGAAACTGCATGTCTCTTTGCGGACTCTTGACTCTCTAATCGATTCACCAATGCATAGCGCCCACTTCTTGGGACATTTCTTTGCATGGAGTAGATGGAACTGGTATTGGATAGAAGTAGCTGAATGCACAGGACTACTAATGGATGTGGATGACACTGAAGATAGCTAGAAAACTAGGGCAGCTAGTGGGTGCTCTGACTTAGCAAGGGTGAACGGGCTGGAAAGCGGTAATGCAGACCAAGCTAGAACCGGTAATGCGGCCCGGGCTGGAACCAGTAATGCAGACCGTGCTAGAACCAGTAATGCGGCCTGGGCTGGAACTGGTAATGCAGACCAGGCTAGAACTGGTAATGCGGCCCGGGCTGGAACCGGTAATGTGGACTGGGCTGGGACCGGTAATGCGGATTAGTGCTGGAACCAGTAGTGAGAGCTGGACTGGTTGGAATAATTCAGACAGGACTGAAACCAGATATTTGGACCAGACTAGGACCGGATAACTGGACCAGACTGGAACTGGATTGTTGAGGCAGACTGGAATTGGATTGCTGAGTTGGACTAGAACTGTATTGCTGAACCACACTAGAAACAGATTGCTGAACCGGACTGGAACCGGATTGCTGACTGCACTGTCTAGGTAGGAACATCTGTATAGACTGCTAGAGACCAGGTTGGCATCTGATAAATCAACATTGCACTAGCTGGTGCTCCAGGAAGTCCTTTTACAGGGGTTGCAGTCTTTCAATTGGAGAGCATTCTGACTGGCTGAAAGAGAACAGGTGACTGAATCCAACATGGTGGCACCCTTGTGCCAGTTCTGGAGGAAACTCCAGCGTAGGGACTGGGTAGCACATTGCAGGAAGACCTGACACTGACAGAGCCTGTGGACCACTGAGACAAGCGGGAGAGACAGCAGAGAGGCAAGTAACAGGACCTGAGAGTTCAGTGCGTGACATCTACATTTTGACCGCTGACTACATCCACTTTTCAGTCACCAAAATGAGGACAATAGATGTATTACTGTAGGTGTCTATTCCATTATCTGAGGAGAAAAAAACCACTTACTAGCACTGACCACCAATTTTCTGGTAACAGAATAGCATTTTGGAACTTATCTTCACTTTTCAAGACAGTGCTGGAATTGTCTATTATTGCTTCTATTGCCCCATTTTGCTCACTTGACACTATGGGTGACTTGATGCATGTGATGGGAGACTCAAAACACAGGAAACTGAGACATCTCTACAGAGACCAGAACATTCAACTTACACTGTGACAGACCTGTTCTAGTCAGTGGATCAGCCACTTTCTGATGCTGTTTGTTTTGCTGCTTTCATGACAGATATAACCTTAGTACTCCATTCCAGACACCAGAATGAGAAGGTAACATGGCTTTTTCCCTGTTTTGGATGCTGGAAATGATACTTGGCCCTTTGGTGAATGGGAGCATATGCACTAAAGGGCCCTACACGCTTGCTGAGGTGCCCAGCGGTAGATACGGCCGACCTGGCAGCGGGGCGGGAAGGGGGTGATGGGGGGAGTGAATTTTCTTCACTCCCCCCCCTTCACCCAGCCCCATAGCCCTGCATGCTAATATGGATGAGATTGTCCATATTGGCTTGCATGTTTAAACAAGCTGGCACCAACGATGAACGAGCTTGGGCCGCGCATCGTTCATCGTTGGTGCATATACACTGAAAGGTATGAACATTATATCCTTCATATCTTTCAGTGTAATCGTCCAGTGTGTAGGGCCCATAAGCCTTGGAGACTGATAAAGTGGAGAGACATAGAGTACCAGCCAATTCGCTCCTAACTGCCGTGTTACAAACTATGGGCCCGATTCATGTTTATAAGAAAGCAAAAAGCAAGCAGCTGGGCAAAACCATATTGCACTGCAGGTGGGACAGATGTAAAATGTGCAGAGAGACTTAGAATTGGGTAGGTTATATTTTTTCTGTGCAGGGTAAATACTGGACAGCTTTATTTTTACATTGCAACTTAGATTTCAGTTTGGACACACTCGACACAAATCTAAAACGAATAAGGGCATGCAGAGGTTAACAAAACCAAGCACTTTAGCTAAAGGGACTGACACTTTTGTGGCTGAAGTGTTTGGTTTGTTTGGGCCCCCACAAACCAATTGTTAGGAAGAACTACCTCTAATTGCTAATGAGGAGTTTGATGATGAGAGTGTTGGTGGTGGAGATTGCATGGGCTGGTTCAAACTGCTGGTAGCTGATGCTGGACTGACATCTACTAACTTTGACCTCACAAATAGAGCAGATACCTTCAAAAATGATTTGGGTAAAAATAATCCCACACCCAACTGGTGTCTTTTTTTGGTCTTATGCCCAGGCATCACAATAACATCACGAGCAAAGACTGCTGCCACTGGTGGCTGATTTACACAAATAACATCATAGAAACAAGAGAGCAGGTGCACAAACAACATCATCAACATCCTCATCCTGATCATCCTCGTTAGCAGCAGATAGTACACAGATATCCCCCTCATCCTGTTCCACGTCTAGCATCCTCAATTTCTACTATATCATCATCATCTTGTACTGTGGTGGAAGGAAGCAAAGGAGGCTTCTTCGTGCGAACAGTGCGAAAAATGTCATACTCACACATAGCTAATGTGGAAACCCTAGACTCTTCTCAGGGATTTGTGAACACCGTTTGTTCATCAGCATTAGTGTTCTTTTTTGGGGGCACTGATGTGTCATTTTTTAATGTGACACTTCTTTTTTAACATTGTAAAAGATTTAGATTTCAGGTGTCCGTTCCTAAACTTTCTGACCCCTGGACAGCCTTTAGTAGATGTTGTAGTACTATCATGACTGGCAGCAGCCACAGGACTAGTACTTGGTTACTGCTCCTGCTCTTCTATGGACTGATTGTGATCCATATTGCACCTACTGGGCTTTATTAAACACACAAGTTGTACCCCCAAAAAATAACAGTTTTTTTTGTTTGATTTTTTTTTCACAAATGACAAATTCACACTGTCTTACACTGATTATATTTATTAACACATTGGGGCATGGCACCTACTGGGCTTTATTGAATGCACAAGAGGATGTAGTTGGAATCCCGGTGGTCAAAATACCAACTCCGGAATCCTGACCGCCAGAATGCCGGTAGCGCCGCCACAGCGATTCCCACTCCTGGTTGTCCACGACACCCATGGAGTGAGAATAGAACCGAGCCCGCAGCGTGGCGAGTGTAGCATGCCCGCAAGGGGCATTGTTCCGCTCGCCCCCTCCTGGCATTCTGACCGTCGGGATTCCAACCGCCGGGATCCCGTACCCAACCCCGAACAAGTTGAACAAAAAAAAACACAAAACTTTTTTTTCTTATTTCTGTTTTTCCAGTTTCACCAAATACTTTTGTGGGCACCAGCGTGCACTGTGCACCAATAAAGGGTAATGCTGCCCAGTATTTGGAGCTCTGAGCTGCAATGTAGGCAGTGGCAAAAAACACCAGTGTGCACCAAGGGTTACAGCATCAGTGTAACTGTTATGGTTGAAACAAAAAAAATAATGGCATTAAAATAAATAATTCTGGCTTTATGAGCTCTGAGCTGTGTGCAGTGCCCTACTAAGGAGGATAATATATAATGTTGATATTTGCCCCAGCAGTCTAGTGGCTGTGCTCTCAGACCAGTATCTGCTGTGAAATGGCACCCGAATCAGCACGGGAGGGACTTATAACAGGATGGTGTAATGGTTAGCATTACTGCCTCACAGCTCTGAGGTCATGGGTTCAATTCCCACCATGGCCCTAACTGTGTGGAGTTTGTATATTCTCCCCGTACTTGCGTGGGTTTCCTCCGGGTACTCCGGTCTCCTCCCACAATACAAAAATATACTGGTAGGTTAATTGGCTTCCAACACAAATTAACCCTAGCATGAATGTGTGCTGGTGTACATGTGGTAGGGAATATAGATTGTAAGCTCCTCTGGGGCAGGGACCGATGTGAATGGGCAAATAGTCTCTGTAAAGCACTGCGGAATATGTGTGCGCTATATAAATAAATAATAATAATAATATGTAGAACATGTGAGATCCGACCCCAGGAAGATGACATTTTGCGTCGTTTCAGATTCCCTCAGATCCTGAAACTTCAGGTGGGCTCAGTTCCCCGTGAACCTAGGCCACACATTTCTAGTTCTAACCTTTTATAAGAGCAGGTTCTTTCGGGTGTAGTAGGGTATGTCGGCAACCAGCATACCGGTGCCGGAATCCTGACCACTGGCATACCGACAGCTGGGCGAGCGCAAATGAGCCCCTTGCTGGTTCGCTGCGCTCACCATCTATTCTCCCTCCAGGGGGGTTGTGGACCCCCAAGAGGGAGAAAAAGTGTCGGTATGCCGGCTGTCGGGATTCCAGCACCGGTATACTGTGCGCCGGGATCCCGACAGTCGGCAAACTGAAGACCACCCGGTTCTTTCAATACAAGGAAGGTACCAGGAAAATATATTAAGGGGTAGATTGCTAGTGGTCGATTTAAAATCGTCGAAAATCTATCTAAATTGACGCTGAGTTTCAGCAGCTAAAACACATACTGTATGTACAAACATTTAAAGGTGAATATAAAAGCTTTTAGTACATGTGTGTTATATCACCTGCAATAGACATCGATTTAGATAATTTTCCATCAATTAATGTTGATTAAAATCATTGCAAATCTATAAAACATTTTGTAAATATACCTCTTTTACTTCAAGGTGATTTGCAGATTGTCATTTGCTATTATGGTAAATGCTTATAAACCATTCTCAACAGATGCGAGATAGACAAAGCTCCATTTATGTTTTATTGTATTTGTAGCTGTTCTGTAAATAAAGGAAGCAGAGGGCCAGTAGAGCAGGCAGCGAAAAGCATCCAGCTACTGAATATTCCTTTAGGGCAGTGTCAGCCATGCAATTATATTTCCATGTCGGAATAATTTACACGGCTTTGAGTGGGCAGTGGAAACAATATAAAATTCCACATTTTGGGAACAATGAATAAGTTTCCAGATGCAATTTTTACAAGTTAGAGGGGCAGCGGGTGTTTATTTTCTCCCTTCAGAATAAGCTACTCCTTGTTCTTCTATGGTGAAGGGTTGGGGCGGCCTCACAATCACTATTTCTTGCTTGTTATTGGTAAAGAGTGAAGCCAGCTGTAGGAGGGACAGGCCCCCTCTTCCCAGATGGGACAGTGAGTCTTCTGTCTACTCACAGCTGCCTGCATTCTACCCCTGGATTCTGTGTAGACGTGGTACAGGGAGGGGGAGAGCACAGGCTGCAAGACTGTGCATCACAAGGTAACTGGGCCTGCTTTATCTTAGCTTGTGTGCATGTAGGGGTGTAATACAGTATGCACTGGTCATTTGGGAATTTATAATGAACGCTTATGCTCTTTGTTACTTTTAGAGGGTACATTGTTTTATTAAATAGTATTTGTTTTATGGAAAAATTGTACTATGAGCCCTGCACTTAGAGTAAAACGAGGTTATGTTGAATTTGGATACACTTTGGGTCTGTGATTCCTTCGCTGATTGTGTGTATACGACGTTGTGTATTACTAGCGTTACCTGTACTGGTTATACATATGGGAGATGTATATGCTTCAAATAGTTTTTGAGAGGATGCAGACTAGGTTTATTTGTTCCAATCCATGTCATAACTTTGTCATATGCGTCTAAGAAGCAGGTCACTTATTTAATGATAACTTTCCCCACATGCCTTTGTTCTTTGCCACGTTAACTCTGCATTCCTCCACCCAAATTCTTGTTAGATTTTTGTGTGCTCAGTGCGGAGCGTTAGTCACCCAAACAGCGGATTGCTTCATATTTTCCTAAAACAAAGATATAGGTATTTTAGCAAGCTAGCAGTACGCTATAGGGGCAGCTGAACTTAAAGTATAACTTGATGTACATATGTATAAGCTCTATAACATGAACAGATTTTGGGTGTTTGGATGCATTGTGACAACGGTAGTCACTGCATGATGTATTAGTAGGGTTACTCATGTACTGGAAATGCAGCTTAAAGGACAAGTACTCTTTCAGACACTTCTCTTTTGTATCTAAATAATTATTGTGATAGGATGGGCTTACACTGCCACAATGTCTTATCTCCACCAGTTATAAGCGGTGGTTTTACTGCCTCTTATTGGGGCTCTCTTACCATCAGTAACCTGCTATTATCAGTGGTACTTATATAACCACCAGACACTCACTGACTCTACGTACCAACTGCGTGCTAGCTGAATGGGAGTAAGATAACTGCCAGTGGGCCCCGTCACCAGCACCTGGAACTGATTGCTTCTGGGTGTTTGGTACAGCTGCTGCAGCACCTCTATTTCGGCGACTATGACTGTGAACAAAACAATGACTGGATCCTAGTGACCACTTACCTGGGATCAGGACTGCAGGGAAGCATGCATATTGACTCTGGTCATGTGGTTCAGCACAGGATAGCCGGGGAAATGGATTAGAGTTTGGCTCTTATCAGCAGGTTACAGGTTACAGAAGGGAATTGGCGCCAGGCAGAATCTAGCAAGCAGATTGATGTTTATTTGCCTGAAAAGAGTCCTTACAAGGGCTGTTACGCACCAGTTTGTGGTAGTGGTGATTCACCCAGAAGCACAAGATGGTAAACACACATGGGCTCTACTGCCCTGTATTAAACACATAGCTCAGCACCTAGTGCCCTGCATATTACAGATTTGCAATGAATGCATCAGTGCAGCATAAGAAGCAATAACATCATCAGTGGGATATGTTCTCTAGAACCTGTACTCACAGACAGACAGGACACACACTAGGCTCAGGAGAAGGACCTTACTGGCGACACCCAACAAGGACATGCAGAGTGTCAAACTAACACCCACCTGGCTTCAAACCCTGAGATGCCAGCGTCACACGATAGGGCTCAAGTGCATTTCCTAATATATTAGACATTTTCTTAACAAGACATGGGGGACCCAGACACAGCATTAACCACCATTAACAGAGCTGAGGCGTTACACTCCAGGTGCAGGTCCTTTGTTAGGACAGGCTCCGAGCACACGCAGGTGTAGGGGGACTGGCTGCAGTGTGATATTTTCACATTTGTTTCTTTTCTTTCCTGGAGAAAGGTGAATGGCCGGCCTCACATGCCTAATGGTATATCCAGCCCTGGCAACATCTCTGCTTCATATCGTCTTCTGACACATTCTATGTATTCTAGGTATAGGAAGATACAGATATAGCAAATGACTGACATTAATGCATTATGATGTGATACATTCTGCTACATCTGTGTGACTCTTGCTCTAGATTGTGTCATGTTCAGCTGTAGATGGAGATGTTAATGTAATGATGTACAAATTGCTCACCTGTGTGGGTGGGTGTGTTACATTATGCGGGGGAAGGGGTGCAGTGTGGCATAAATTAGATGAGGCAAATGTGAGTAGGAATATTTTGGTTGGTACTGGGTATGCTCTTGTAGGGAGCAGCATTTGTTGTATAACTTTCTTGAGTAATTATCTCACTCTGATTTATGGAAGAGGTATGTGCTGTGCGGGGAGGCTAGGTTACCTTTATAGGGGCACATTTATCATCTAATATTTGCAGCTTAATCTCCAAAACCACCCATTTTTCGGGGATTAACTGCAAATATTTAGCATCCCCTGAATGTATGACAGAGGGACCGCAGCAGATATCCGATATCTGCTGTGGTTCCTCCATTCCTGCCAGCAGCCATAACCCACATAGGTTTCTAAGGGAGATGCAATGCTGCCAGATTTACCAGAATACGTAATGCCAAGCATTCTGGAAATTGGACCCCGCAGCTACCGCCATCTGAAGATGGCGGTAGCCCACTGTAGCCAATGGGCTAGACTTCGCAATCTTAGCCAGGAGAGGGTTCTCTACAGCAATAGCGGCCACACATGCACAGTCAGTGGGACTGCGCATGTGCAGGAGCCCCAGCAGCACACTGAGCACATTGCAGGGACCCTGTGTTTGCTGGGTCATGCATCTAGCCAATGTATGTGCGATTTTGGGCGCTAACATCATGCACTGATCGCTTTGCTATTGTAAAGATTGATAAATGACCCCCCTTAGGGAGCACCTAATGCCAATCAGATCAGTGAGCATCACGTCTCACCTGTCAGACCTGTGAAATAAATAATACAGTAAATGTGTCTTGAGCGCTTCAGGGTAAAATGAACAGTAGTGGCATCCCGCAGTGATGGGGAATGTTCAAAAAAGAAAGACCTACCCCATACCCTCCAACTGTACATTTTTAATAGGTACAGTACCCTTTTTTATGGTCTGTACCAATTTTTGGCTCTCCAAACTTCCATTGAAAGTATATGAAAAGGGGCGTGGCCATGCCCCCTTCACCCATGGCCATGCCCCCTTTTCTAATTTGTCCCGATTTTTATGTGTAAAATGTTGGAGGGTATGCTACCCGTAAGTGAGAGGTGCTATAGCTGCGGCCTCCGCTGGGTCCTGTAGAGCTCCTGGACTTTTCCTTGCTTTGTGTGTAGCTCCTCATCTGGGGACGTTCTCACTATACTCTTGGCAAGAGGAACCCTTTCTTTTTATAATGATTGACCCCATGGGCCAGTGGGGTCTGGCTCATCCAGTGGCTGATGGTGTTACCTGGTGGAAATGATGGGTGGATTCCGCCTTTTGGCTAAGATCAAGTGTAGTACCTGCTCAAGGGAAACACTTGGTGGAGTACCTGTTCTTACACTGGGAGCGTGAGAGGTCCCTAGTGTGGAATGGAGAAACACCTTGTGGAGTACCAGGCCGGGGTGTGGCAATGCCTCTGGTCGAGAGTGGAGAAAAACTGGGCTTAGTATCCATTGTCCTAAGAAGGGGTTGAAATAGGACCCCTTGTGTGGAGCGGGAACGGCCTGGTTTAGTATCTTCTCTCGTACTGGGGGTTGACCCTGGCACAGAGTAGGTATGAAGCTTGGGACCCGCAGACCATTTTTCCCCTCAGGCCTTTTGGGTCTGAGGGATTGGGGAGTAACGGGGACCTTCTCCTTTTGGAGAGGGTCCAAGGTCCTACGGCCCCAGCACGTTTTGCACAGACACTGGGTGATGAAGTCACGCACCTCGGGCTTCAAGTAAAAAACAAAAATGATGGGTGGATTCCAGATGTAGGAAAGTACACTGGCTCCAGGTGGGGACAGTGATTGCTGCGGTGATGGAGTTTGTTCTGTTGCAAGTGTGATTTGGCTAAAGGAGGTGCAGATGCAGATGAGTCTATTAGTTGGACCAGTAGGGAGAGGAAAATAAAAGACTGTTCATTTTGAAAAAAATTCTAAAGAAACACCTCCAAGGTAAAGCAAAACAAGTTTTATGGATGATTCTAATTCCATATAAAGGTGCAGTTGCATCACAGTTATCATGCAGCCTTGGAAATATGTAATTTAATCTTGTTTAGCGTTGTTTTTTTAAGTTATGAAGAGAAACCTCTAATTTAGAATTTTTATATTTTGACTGGCACCAGCGGGGGTCACTCTTCCTGAGCAATTCGAGTGGCTTACTTTGCCACTCTGGGGTATAGGGATTCCCTTTTACCACCAGTAAGCTCCTGTCCTACTGCACTGTAAGAGGTACAGTACAGGAGTCTATTTACTAAGCCTTGGAGAGAGATAAAGTACCAACCAACCAGCTCCTAACTGTCATTTTTCAAACACAGCCTATAACATGGCTGATTGGCTGGTACTTTATCTCCATTCATTCTATCTTTCTCCAAAGCTTAGTACATAGACCCCTAAGGCGCTGTCACCATCAGCCTATACCTTTACCTGAAACCACTTACATCTGGGTATGTGTAGGTCAGTGAGGTGCAGTGAGGTCAATGGCTAAGGAGGCACTGGCTAGGGTCAGAGCCAGATTTACACACACACACACACACACACACACACACACACACACACACACACACACACACACACACACACATATATCATTTGGTGGTGAGTTTTGACTATAAAAATAACTAGAATAATACAAATATGATCTGAATAATACAACAATGATATAAATAATGCAAATATGATAATTATAAGTTCTAAATATCATCCTTGTATTATTCTAATAATTTTTATAGTCAAATCTCTGGAGTATACTGGAGTATGACAGGGGATGCTCTGCCTACAATGATCGCATGTCACTGGTAGGGTTGGTGGCAACCCTCCAGGAGGCTTTTGCTCTCTCCTGGATTCCGTGATTTTCCCGGAATACGGGGACCCGACCCGACCAGCCCACGCTCCGCCCCCTCCCGCACGTCATTGTACATTGTGCGGCCAGACGATAATAAAAGCACAGGAGAGGAAGTCCCAGCGTCCCGCCCCCACGTGACCCCACCCGTCCGTCCGGAAGAGGAGGTCTGCGTCGCTGCGCGCCAAACTTCGTGGACGTCATCGCGCGGATGCAGACCTCAGGGGATGATGGGGTCGTGGGGACGGCATCGGGGCGGCGGCGGCCATGGCCAGGGTGGATCCAGCAGCAGGAGTCAGGACAGGAGAGGTGAGTATGACTGTATATGACACTAACCATCCATTGGTGTTATGTGACATGTGGTGGAGCATTTAAAGAATTTACGTGGAACAATAGGGGAGCAGTGCCTGTACAGCCTGGGAGAGAGCCTGAGGGTATGATGACTCTGTTGATGCTTGGTGGAGCAATATAATGCACCATTTGGTGCATTTGATCCCATTGTTCAATTAAATCTCTCTTCACAACATGGAAAAGCTGCAGGAAAACTGTTTAGGCCAATATAATGCATTGTAAAAAGAGGTGTGTTGTGAAGAAAGATTTAATTGAACAATGGGATCAAATGCACCAAATGGTTTGATCATGCAGCCTAGGAAGTTATGGAAGGCAATAACAGTTCTAGTGAGCAGAAATAGGGTCCTATAAAGAGTTTTATGGAGCAGACTCTGCCTGATTAAACCATTTGGTGCATTTGATCCCACTGTTTAATTAAATCCCGTATCTCAAGTCAAACTCTTACTCGAATCCTCAATTTGCACAAAACTGCTCGCAAAGTCTACAGGGGTGTGTGAGCAGGTAAATGTGAGATAGGGCTTCCGCTTCCATAAACTGAGTTGGCAGGGCGAAGACACAAAATTTGGTGTATTTCTAATATAATACACTTAATATTTTACGAATATGGTACATCATTTTATTTACATGAACATGAACATTGCTTGGCGTCGGGGGGTGGTAGGGATTGGGATAGTGGATCTCCAGGAATCGATGATGCATGAGGTGGCAACCCTTGTCACTGGTGTAGCCATGCTCCTGGATAGTGACAGCTATTTCCCCACCAGCCACTTACTGTGGACTAGTCTGCTGTGGTAGTGCTGATGCCTATATCGGAGACACTAGTCTCAAACTACAGGCAATCAGAGAATGGCAATCTGGTAGCCACAGGATACAAGCAGATTCCTGCGTATTTGGAGAAAGTACGTTTATTAGCTTCAATAAAATGTCCTCAAAAAGACAATTATTCCCAACTGGAGGTATTAGGAATAAGCAGCATACAAGATGTTCATAAGTAAGATGTGACACACATCAATATGTTCAGTATGTTCAAGAGGAAACATAAACCAAACTAGGTTCTCAGAACCTTCTTGTATATAGTACAGACACACAGCAGTCACCTCCCCATTTAATCCCTTCGCTGCTGAGTGTTTTCTCACCCTTGTGCCAGTTTCTGACGTTAGCGTTCATCATATTACTACATCAATACGACAATTGTTTTATGTGGTACCAACATGAATTATATCTTGTTTTTTTCCAGAAGACATAGGGGTCTATTTAATAATCTTTGGAGAAAGATAAAGTGGACGGAGTTATAGTTCCAGCCAACCAGCTCCTAATTGCCATGTCACAGGCTGTATTTGAAAAATGACAGTTAGGAGCTGGTTGGCTGGTACATTACCTCCGTCCGCTTTATCTTCGCCCAAAGCTTAGTAAATAGACCCCTTAGTTTCAGAAAACACCATTAGTCTTTGTTTTTACTCATCTTAACATGGCACACGTTTTTTTTTACCCAAATGGCCAAAAAAGTATTTTTTAATTGAAATTTCAGGAAAGGGAACCAATAGCAAAAGTATTGTTTTTTTTTTTTTTGCCCATCTTATAAAACTCATAAAGAAATACTTTGTGGTTTTTATTTAGCTAATAATCCTCATTTCCAAAATAGTAAAAAGCAGGATTCTAAGTGAAGGTTGTGACACAAAAAATCTACACTTTAACACTTTAATTGAAAATGCACTTTTTAAAACAAAAATTTCACTATCTCGGTTTAAATGTTTCCCATGTGTAGGATGAACACACTTAACCTAATTTTAGGAGTAATCTTTGGGTAAAGCCCAGAGAAAAGACGTTGCAGGCAACTTGAGGGTGGGGTGGGCTAACACGTCATTAGGCCCTGCACCCTTAGCAGGAAAATTCTGCAATTCGCAGGTCAGCGAGGAAGGGGTAGAGCTGAATGATGCAATTTTGCGTTATTCAGCCACGCAAATTCCCAGGATTTTATCCACATGCACCCACTTCACTATGGAAATGGATGGGATGCAGGAGATCCAGCCACTCTTCAAGGTGTGCAGTGGACTACCTATAAATCGGGAGTCTCCCATAACTTCCAGGAGAGTAGGTAAGTATACTGTATATGGCAACTCAACAAGGTCTACCATTTTAAAAACTAGACAACCTACTGCATTAAATGAGGGATCCCTTTTTTATTTGGCACAAGAAGGGAGATATGTGGGCTTTAGATTCCCCAAATCTGTGGAAAATTTGATTTTTGTTTGTTTGTGTACTGTTTCAGTTATTGGGGCTCATTTATCAACGAGTGATAAAACTCATTGTGAATGATAAAACTTGTGTACGATAACTGGTCCTCCAGCCAATCAGCTTCGACCTAACTGTCATGTATTCAGCTCCTAAATATCTTGTGTTCAGCTCCTGTCTTGTGTTTGAAAAATAACAGTTGGGAGTTTATTGGCTGGAGCACCATTTATCATACACAATGGGGGATATTCAATTGTTTGAAAAGTCACTTGGGTGTCTGTTTTTTCCTATCTAATAGGGAAAAACAGACACCCAACCGACTTTTCAACTTTCAAAACTAAAAGTGGATAAATCAATGGGACCAGATGGGATACACCCAAGGATACTCAAAGAGCTAAAAGATGTGCTGGTTACACATTTAACAGAATTATTTAACCAGTCACTAAATACAGGTGCTATTCCAGAGGACTGGAAAAGAGCAAATGTAGTTCCACTGCACAAAAGTGGAAGCAAGGAAGAAGCAAGTAACTACAGACCAGTAAGCCTTACATCAGTAGTAGGGAAAGTAATGGAAAAACTATTAAAAGAAAGAGTTGTGGAATATCTTAAATCAAACAACTTACAGGATCCCAAACAGTATGGATTTACTGTGATGAAAATAATAGATCAAGGGGAAGCTGTAGATGTAGCATATCTAGACTTTAGTAAGGCATTTGACACTGTCCCACATTGCAGACTGCTAAATAAACTTGAAAGCGTGGGGGTGGATTATAAAACAGTTAAATGGATAAGAACCTGGTTGCAGGATAGGAAACAGACAGTTGTAGTTAATGGAGTGTAATCTATGGAGGGAAATGTTACCAGTGGAGTACCCCAGGGATCTGTACTTGGTCCAGTTCTCTTTAATATCTTTGTTGGTGACATTGCAGATGGTATTGAAGGGAAGGTATACCCTTTTGCAGATGATACAAAGATATGCAACAGGGTAGACACACCGGGAGGGGTAAAACAAATGATTGATGACCTAGGTAGGCTTGAGAAATGGTCAAGAACGTGGTCACTACACTTTAATGCTATAAAATGCAAAATCATGCACTTGGGTCTCAAAAACCCAAAGGCTAAATATAGTATCAAGGGTATTATAATGCAAACTACTGAGGAGGAAAGGGATTTAGGAGTCACTATTTCACTTGAAGGCAGGAAAGCAATGCAACAAAGCAATGAGAAAGGCAAGATCAGATGCTTGGTTGCATAGGGAGAGGAATCACTAGCAGGAAAAAAAGAAGTGATAATGCCACTGTATAGGTCATTGGTTTTGCCCCACCTGGAATACTGTGTCCAGTTCTGGAGACCATATCTCCAGAAGGATATAAATTAAATACATTAGAGAGTGTACAAAGAAGGGCAACTAAAATGGTGCATGGCCTACATCACAAAACTTACCCGGAAAGGCTAAAAGATCTTAATATGTATAGTTTGGAGGAGAGAAGGGAAAGGGGGGACATGATAGAAACTTCCAAATATATCAAGGGTCTTAACAAAGTTCAGGAGGGAAAAATTCTTCAAAGGAAGAGAAGTATTAGAACTCGAGGACATACACTGAGAGTTGAGGGGGGGGGGGGGGGGTTCAGGGGAAATTTAAGGAAAAATTACTTCACAGAAAGGGTAGTGGATAAGTGGAATAGCTCACCATCAGAGGTGGTAGAGGCTAAGACTGTAGAGCAATTTAAACATGCTTAGGATAGGCATATGAATATCCTTACAAAGAATTAAGGTTCAAAAAGGGTTGAGATTGCCTAAAGGATAAAAAAAAGGGGTAGACTGGATGGGCCAAGTGGTTCTTATCTGCCGTCAAATTCTATGTTTCTATGTTTCAAACATTTGAATCCCCCCCTAATGAGTTTTATCGTTCGTTGATAAATGGGTCCCATTATCTGGTGATCACCAGACAAAAACTACTAAGGGGCACATTGTTTGAAAGAGAAGACTCCCCTCTTTCAAATGTGGGTGCCACTGATTTTATGGATGCCAGGTTGGGGGAGATCTTCCCCTATCCCTGGACTTTCACAATTTCTCGGCAGTGAAAGGGTTAATGCCTAGCAATCATACTGATCACCCACCATATATTTCTATGGACTCCACTCTTTCAAACATTGGGGCCAATTCAGACCTGATCACTAGGCTGTGTTCTCTCACAGCCTGCGATCAGATCTGAACTGCGCATGCGTATGCACCGCTATGGGGATCGCCGGTCAGCAACGGGATGGTGCGAAAATTCTGAACGCACTGGCGATTGCAAGGAGATTGACAGGAAGAGGGCGTTTGTGAGTAGCAACTGACCGTTTTAAAGGAGTGTCCGGGAGGGACGAGGCGTTTGGAGGGAGGGTTTCTGATGTCAGCTCCGGCCCCTATCATCGCAGCGGCTAAGTAAGTCCTGGGCTGAGCAGAAACTGCACAAACTTATGTTTGTGCAGTTCTGCTACACATGCGATCGCACACAGCTAATACCCTCCCCCTGTAGGCAGCGACTACCTGATCGCACCCTGGCGATCAGGTGAGGGAGATAAAGAGACAATTAAATTCACTCCCTTCACCTTTTCCATTATTTTTCACATTTTTTTTTTAATTAGAGATCAGTGCCGTCAGTGCAGAAACACATGCCTTCGGCAGGGACTCTCTCTCTCTCTGCACCAGTCATCCGGACAGGTGGGGAAAGTGGGTGTAGTATGGTATGCCGGCGGCCGGGCTCCCGGCGACCAGCATACCGGCGCCCGGGATCCAGACAGCCGGCATACCGACAGCGTGGTGAGCGCAAATGAGCCCCTTGCGGGCTCGCTGCACTTGTCACGCTGCAGGCACGGTACGCGCGCCACACTATTTATTCTACCTCCAGGGGGGTCATGGACACCCAAGAGGGAGAAAAAGTGTCGGTATGCCGGCTGTCGGGATTCCAGCGCCGGTATACTGTGCGCCGGGATCCCAACAGCCGGCAAACTGAAGACCACCCGGGGAAAGTTCTTATTATTTTTTTCACTCCTACAAGGATGACGAGACCCACTCATTCATCCGCAGTTTTTGTATCATGTGGGACTTGTCATCTGCAGCGTAGGGGTTAAACTAATTAAGATTACTTCACAAATCTGCAGGCTGTTTGTACAGGCTGCATAAGGAAACAATGCCTTCTAAAATTAGAATTAAGCTCAGTTTACAGCAATATGTCAGTTTACAGCAATCATCCTTTGAAATATTTACTACTTACCATATAGAATATTTAGTAATCAAGGGAGCAAATTTCATTATTTATTTGGACTTAATCCAATTCTGATTTTGCACTGGATGCATGCTTCCTTGGTTGGACTATTTCCGGGATCGGTATGAAATACCTACAATCAAAATCCCGACGGTCAAAATCCCGACAGCAATTGACCGACAGTCAAAATCCCGACATGGACAAAATACAGACATTTAAAATACAGACAAGGTCAAAATACCGACATTTTAAAATGTCGACAGGTCAAAAAGCCGTCACACGTTTTCCATTGTATTTTTGCCCGTGTATGTCGACATAGGTCGACATGGACACAATATAAGTGTACCGCGTCCCCTCACATGGCTCGCTGCGCATGCTATTATAATCCACCTCCAGGTCCACTGGGATGGTACGGTATGAAAAAAAATCATGAAAAACTCATGTTGACTTTTTGACCTGTCAACATTATAAATATTGGTATTTTGACCATGTCGGGATTTTGACTGTCGGTCATTTGGTGTCGGTATTGTGACCATCGGGATTTTGATTGCCGGTAAATTGACTGCATCCCCTATTTTCCTATCTCTCTAATCGCACAGAATTTTTCAAGAAAAAAGTTATCATACATTATTTCTTTATTTTATGAAACTGTATGTTACATCTCATTGCCACTGTCAGAATGTAACAAATAGATAAATCCCAAAATGGCATGGCAATACAATTTATGAAAAATACATTACTGCAAGTGCTCACAGTGTGGGGACTAAAGGGCCCCATACACTACAACGATAATGCCCGATTTCATCCGATTTCGGCCATTCAGGATGATAAATCGGATGAAAAGTGACCAATCGGATGTGTTTTAAATCCGATCCTATGCGCGGTCCCATGAGCATCGGATCGGAGCCCCTAGATCGTTAGTGCTGCACTCGTGATATGTCGGATCCCGCAGACATGGCTGGGATCGCATAAGATATAGTACATCGTATGCAAAAGGACCGCATACGATGTATCCTATGCGATCCTGCCGCCTGGAAGGCTGCCGGGCGGTCCAAGGGAAATCTTATGCGACATGAGGGTCCGACATGTCGCTGTAGTGTATGGGGCCCTTTAGGGCTTGTGACCGGACGGTCCCGTATGAAAGACCTCACCGCTTTCACGTCCCGTCCCCAGTACACAGAATGGATGTTTAGGTCACATGGGACCTGGCCACATAGGGGATTCCCGCTTACCGTCAGTAACCGCCTGTTACTGACTCCACCCACTGCACCGTGGGCGGGTTTATGCTGCCACCACCAAACTCCTAACCTGATGTGGCGTTTGGAACCACGGTTCTGCTCTGTATGTGCCGACACGCTGCCTTACCACACCTGTGTGGTGTTGACGAATCCACACTAGTCGCTTGACTAGGCCTCTACCGGTAGCTGCCGGAAGGCGGAACTTGGAGACGCTGGTTCACCCTGGACAGCCGGTGAACGGGGCTAGGTTTCGCATAGCCCTGTAGGTCACAAGATGAAGGAGTCTTCTTGAGGCAGATGATGTTTTAATGCCAACAAATAGTTCTGAAAATAACTCAGTAATACAGCAAGATGTTACAGCAGAAGGAAACTGGTATAATACACTTTTCATGGGGCAACTGCCCTCCTTTTATCCTACTCCCATACACAATACCACAGGGTGTAAGTCCGCCCTATGGTTTACAACCAATCAATGTTTACCCATGGGCTGTGCATGCCTTGGTCACAGGCACAGCTACCATTGTCCTCTATGGACAGTGGGGAGTGGTCACTCTCCTTTGACCGTCCCATCCTGGAGGATCAGGATACGCCCTCGGTGCCGTTCAGTCTAGGTTGGGGGAAGTTTTCCCACCTAAACTGACTTCCAGAAACCTGCCCGGGACCTAGCTCACCATCTGCAGCCTGGATTCGGGCTCCAGAGCTGGGCAGCCTAGATTCCCGGTCAGGGTTTCCTGGCCATTACGGGTGATCCCTATGGAGCTCCAGAAAACCACTTAGCTTGTTTCACAGCTGAGCTTCTCCTCTCTCTTCCAATGCCACAAGTTTGAGGCTGGCAGAGAAAGCATTCCGTTTTTGGGGAAAAGGTCTGGGAGAATCCATCAGCCTGCACAGCCATGGATTCCCCCCTCCTGGAACACACAACCAAGTAAGTGTATTTTACCTTAAAATACATTACATTTCACATACGTCTGTTAAATATATACTGAGCCTGTGCCCTGCATAGGCTCCACATACCCAGGCACTGCAGTGCCTCATACCACAATATATTTTTATATATACATTTAAAAACAATGTTTTGTTTTAAATACTGTGCCCAGCGCTCAGCGCTGGGCTCCCCTAGCCCTGCAGCCTGGCTGCTAGGGCTCTCTCAGTGCTGGAGGTATGGGGCTAGCTTCCCCCATCTTCCAGCCTGCCTGTAATGCCTGCCACTAGGGTCCAGGGAGCTGGCTGTCCCTGTCCCCCCAGTGTGGCACTCACTCAGTGGCCTCGCCGCATGGTGCGGCGCACCCCCCTGGTCTGAAGCCCGGCGGCCCGGGACACTAGTCCCGGCCGCCGTGGCTCTGTGTCTCTGGAGCGCTGAGGTGCCGGGAGCGTAGCTTCCGGACCCCAGCACTCACCAGCCTGCTCATCCCCGCCGCTAGTAAGCCGGCTAGCCCGGTCCCCCCTGAGCAGCGCACTCTGGTGCCCTCTCCGCGCAGGGAGCCGGCTAGCCGGTCCCCTGTGTGCGGCGCTGAATTCTGTGGCCTCGCCGCAGCGTCTGGCGGGGAGCCGGGCTGCGGCGTACCCCCCCTGCACACCCCGCCTGCTGCCCAGCAGCCCGGGACGTTCGTCCCAGCTGCCGCGGCTGGCCACCTCCGATGGGCTGGGGCACCGGGAGCAGAGCTCCCAGCCCCCAGCGGTGGCACACACACAGAGCCCTGCAGCGGAAGCGGATCTCCCGGCTGCAGCAGCTCTCCCTTCTTCCCCCTGACGTGCACACACAGGGGGCTCCCTCACTGCCGCGGTCGCCAGAGAGGTCCGGGGCCACGGTGAAGACAGTAAAAAAAACAAAAAACATTTTGAAATACACGGCGCCTAGCGCCCATTACATTTTAAAGATGTCGCCCAGCGCCAGCACATTTGAAAAGTGGCGCCAAGCACCTATTGTCAATGAATATGGCGCCGGGCACTGAGGTTAACCCCTTCAGTGCCACGGCCGCCATTAACCATGTGGCCACCAGGGCTGTCTGGCCACAGGTCCTGATTCATTCCTGATCACTGCTATGCATTTTCGCACGGCGGGCAATCAGGTCCTAACTGCGCATGTGTATGCAATGCAATGTGCATGCGCTTCAGACAACAACAAAGGCCATCGCTGGTCATCAACAGGATGGTGTGAAAAATCCAATCGCATGGGCGTTTTCAAGGTGATTGACAGGAGGAGGCCGTTTGTGGGTGGTAACTGACGGTTTATTGGGGGTGTCCGGAAAAACGAAGGCATGCCCATGCGGTTTCAGTGAGGGTGTCTGACAGCAGCTACGGCCCTGATCAGACTGTTCTCATCGCACCGTAGGAGTAAGTCCTGGGCTGCGCAGAGACTGCACACAGTGGATTTTTCCAGCTCAGTGTACACATGCGATCGCACACTTGCACAGCGACTTTACACTCCCCCTGGAGGCGGCGATTATCTGAACGCAGGAGAGCAAAGTTAGCAGCCCAGCGATCAGGGCTGAATCACCCCCTAAGGGCCTAATTCAGCATGGATCGCTATTCAGAGAGTAAAAAGGCACAGGCCTGACAGGAAGAATAAGCGCCCCGTTGAAACTTGTGAATGCATCGCAGATCGCTATCCACTCGCAGATGCATACGCAAATCCCGGAACATTGAAGAGCCTTTGCCGTATGAGCAAATGTGAGTAGGTCTGAGGCTGCCACTAATCTGCGACTGAGTCGGCCTGGAAGTGGTCTGCACTGATGTAAGAGACCCTCCCCAAAAACGCCTGGGCACGCCTGTGTTTTTTCTGACACACCCACAAAATGGTAGGTTTCCACCCAGAAACACTTGCTTCCTGTCAGTCAAACAGCGGCTACATTGCAAACACGATCTGTTCGCATTTTCTGACGCTATTACCGCTCGCAAGTGCACAATGCAAATGCTACACATGCGCAGTCATTCGATAATCACTCGATTTGCGATTTCTCTGAATAGCGATCCATGCAGAATTAGTCCGTAAATCCATGGCAGCGATGCAGTGTTATTCCAGCACAGCACAGTGCCAACCATTTAATCTAACATGTTAAAAAAGACTAAAACATTTTCCAACATTTGAATTATTTTTAAAACATAATTTCTCTTGTCTCAACGCCCAGTGATGGGACTTAACTCCTTTGGTGCTGCAGTTACAGTGCCACGGCTAACTGTAACAGGTATTAAAAATGTACATACTTCATAATATATTCAGCCCACAATAGGCGCAAAGTGCTGGCATATTAGCTTGATGGCCCCACAGCAGTGGAAGTTTCACTGTTTCTATATAGCGGCATACATCTTAAGCTGGATACCCACTATAAGATGATCTGTCCAATCTTTCTGATTGGAACGAAAATCTGGTAATGTATGGTAGCAAATGACAAGTGACCATTTGCTCCCAAACACTGGAAAACAGACAAAAAATGGTCATTCAGACAAATTGGTTAAATCTGTTGGATTTAACCAATTTATCTGAACAACCGTTTTTGTACATTTTCTGGATTTTGGGAGCAAATGGTCACATGTCATTTGCTCCCAAACATTAACAGATTTTAGTGTAACCAGCCAGATTGGACAGATCATCTTATAGTGGGTATCCATCTTAAGAAGCATGGCTCCGGTCCATGACCACAGATATCAATATTTTCATTTGAGTTTGTGTTGATAATTCCACAACTACCTTTTCCTCAACTACTACTACACCTCTATAACTCTACACTAAACCCTATTAATTATTTGACTTCCCTATTAGGCTTTCTTCATCATCGTTTGCTTCTTGCTTACTAACATCTCTTTTTTTGTTCATTGTGTTACATCTCTCTTCATGTTCTCTTGCAGAACTCTCTCGCTCCCTCTCATATTAAATCAGACCAACAATGAGTTATCTGTTATGGGTAAAATTCCTGACATTTTTAAGATTTTGTGATTTCAGTCAGAGCCTGTATGCAGAGGATAAGCCGCTGAAACAGAAACATCAGGGATTAGGTTAGATAATGGCAGGAGGAAAGGGAATGAAGACAAAACATGACAAGAGGAGACATGGGGATTAAACGGAGAAGGGATCCATAAAATGATGTAGGTAGGGAAAGAGCAACTTCTGATAATAATATTTGCAGTTATACAGAATATATTGTACAATAATGAAGTCCTGAGAATCAGAGGTGGAACTTAAACCCTGACACCCAGAAGAAAATCCCTTGACAAGATCACCCCCGTTGGCACAAAACATTTGAGTTCTTACCTATATCACCGATATCATGGCAGGGCACACTCATCATAATAATTTGGCTGCTCGCAGATGATTCTCTTCTCATTGCTACTAACCCCAAGGCCTCAGGCGCTAACCGCAAGGTCTTAGACTGTAATTCGCTCTTGTACTGCAAGGAAATGTCACCCTCTGTGGTGTAACATGCGGGGTAATCCCCACTAAGTGATGCGCGGTAAACCCCCATGGCTAATTGGATTCACCCTTGTAAGTTTAACATTTCAAAGTCTGAAGTTCTAGCAGTTGGGGTTGCACAGGACATTCTCTTTTCTCTTAAATCTGTAATTCATTACAACTGGATTAGGACTGACACTTCAATAAACTACTTTGGAATTAGGATTCCCTCAGATTTACAATTCGTTATTGAATGTAACTATACTACCCTCTTAAAATAGCTTGTTAACTAAAGCGTGGGTCAGTTATAAGGTCTAGTGGTTGGATAGAGTGGCTGCCGTGAAAATTATGCTGCTTCCAAAAATGTAGTACAGGTTGAGTATCCCTTATCCAAAATTCAAAATCCCACATTTTTGGGTCCCCTACTGAGATAATGACATATATATATATAGATAGATAGATAGATAGATAGATATAGATACATAGATATAGATATTATATTATATATCTATATATACACATAATATATAATATATATGTTATTATTTCAGTAAGGGACCCAAAAATGTGGGATTTAGAATTTTGGATAAGGGATACTCAACCTGTATCTCTTTTGGGACAACCTTTATTCTCTCCCCTTTCCAATTGGAAATCAACTCTACTCTGTTTCCTCGACTTTTGTATGAAAGGGGAAATGCCACAGACTCTCCAGAGTCCGCATGTTTAGATCTAAGTCTGGAGGTGGACTCGTCACCCCACCCCAGTAAGAATACTACCAACATGCCAGCTTGTTGGCCCAACTCTCTGTTTATTTGGACCTCTCCTAAGCTCTGCCTAGGTATTTAGAGGTATGTGTTTCACCCACTTTATATAGAGGACCTCCTATGGTTTGATCCTTGACATAGGTGGACATCTAAAATTGCATTCAGAAGTATCACAGACTCCATGTTTGCCTGGGATAGAGTGGTTAAAGTCACAAGTGATTTTGTACTCCCATCCTCCTCTCCCTACTGGCAATGTCTGGGCTTATACCGCATTTGTCCCTGTCCAGCTGGCACAACCTGGGAACTATCACTTCTCAAGACCTGGTTAAGAACGTTTGCCTCAAATCATTTCCCCAGTTGTAGTCTCAATACTATGTACCTGTTTATGACTTTTATAATTGTATGCAAGTGGCTTGAAACATACACTCCCTCATAACGGGTCTTACTTCCCCTTTTATGTAAACTAATCTCTTCTCGATGTGGTATAAAACTCTCCTGTCCCCTTTTAAAGACAACAAATTTGTTTTCCAAGGTCCAATATTCGTAAATGGGAAGCAGATTTGAATATCTCTCTGATGGACAAAGAGTGGGAAGAGATCTGTCAGAATGTATTAAATTATCTACATACAATAACCATTCTGAAATAATAATAATAGTAATAATAATAATAATAATAATAATAATTTTATGTATATAGCGCTCTTTCTCCAATAGAACTCAAGGCACTTAACAAATACAATGAACATAATACAGTACAGAAACAATGAAGTACAGAAAAGCTTTTCATAAAATACAGAGTATGGAGATACTGAAAGGACATTACGGAAATACTTCAGTAAACAGGAAAGTCTTGAGTTTGTTTCTGAAGGTTTCTCCAACTGTGCGGGGAAGTGAGTTCCATAGAGTTGGAGCCGCATGGCTAAAAGCTCGACCCCCAGATGAATTACAGGAGATTCTAGGTACTGCTAAAAGTCCTTCATCTACAGATCGCAGTAATTGAGTGAGGCAGTATGGAATCAGAAGCTGCTTCAACTACCTTGGGCCCTGGTAATGTAGTGCTTTGAAAGTTAGTAAGCCAGTCTTGAAGAAAATTTGCTATCTTACAGGCAACTAGTGGAGCGAGTAGAGAATGGGTGTTATGTGGCTGGAACGGGGCTGGTTGGTTAACAGCCTGGCAGCTGTGTTTTATACCAGCTGCAAGCGTTGGCATTGCAGTAGTCTAATCGAGATGATACAAATTCTTGTCAGACTTGGACACAGGTTATACCTTAGCCCGGATAGGCTTTATAAGATTTGGCCTGGCACTGCTCAGATTTGCTTATCTAATACATATTTGTGGTACTGTACTGTGCTATACCAATCTCTTGTGGAAGCGGAGCGAGGCACCTTGCCTGAAGCATGGCGAGAGAAGCGAGCCATGCGAGGGGACACGGTGCATTAATTGGGGTTCCCGGTCACATTATGGAGAAAATGACACCACAAAACATAAAAAACTCATGTTAACCTTTTTCCATGTCGACCTATTTTCCACGTCGACATTTTTCAGGTGTCGACCTAAATGGTGTCGACCCTGAGTCCCAGACCCACTCGGAATGCAGTTATGAAGTCGACATTGACAATGTAGACAGTTATGATGTTGACATGGTTCAAATGTCAACATCATAAATGTCGAAACTTGGAAAATGTCGACATGGACAGAATGATGACATTGTGAAAATGTCAGCATATGCATTAGGCTCAGGGTTAGCAACAGAGTTACTGTTAGGGTTTGTGTTAAGGGTAGACTCACATGAAAGGGACAGTGTCAACATTCTGACCATATTGACAACTCATCAGAGTCGACATGGCGAATGTTGACATGGTTAATGTTGTTGTTATGAACATGTTGACATTCAACATTATGAATGTCTACAAAATATACCGAACCTCTAGGCTCAAGTAGAATCTTGAAGCATAATGATGTTTATTGCTCAGAAGCTAGCCCAGAGAAGCGATTGTACACACCAGTTTCAGGTACCGGCGATAATCTAGAACAGCAGTGGCCAACCTGTAGCTCTTGAGCTGCATGTGACTCTTTCTTTATTCAAATGTGGCTCCCAACACTCTAAATCATGTGACCACAACAGATACAGAAACCGCTGCACTCCAGCCAGACACGCAGCAGCACTACAGGGACTGAAAACTGAAGGAGCCAGATACTAGAGGTGAGACACCCACAAGCAAACAGAGGACACATTAGGGGCTGCAGCAATGGCATGAGTTGATGGGGGGGGGCTGTAGTGATACATGAGGGTGGGCTAGAGTGACACATGGCAGAGCTGGCTGGAGAGACACAAGAGGGTCCTGGCAGGAGTGACGCGGGAGGGTGCTGGAAGTAGTGACACATGGGAGAGCTGGCTGGAGTGACATAGGAGGGTGGTAGCAGGAGTGACACATGGGAGAGCTGGCTGGAGTGACATAGGGTGGTAGCAGGAGTGACACATGGGAAAGCTGGCTGGAGTGACATAGGAGGGTGGTAGCAGGAGTGACACATGGAAGAGCTGACTGGAGTGACAGGAGGGTGTTGGCAGGAGTGACACATAGGAGAGCTGGCTGGAGTGACATAGGAGGGTGTTGGCAGGAGCGACACATGGGAGAGCTGGCTGGAGTGACATAGGAGGATGGTAGCAGGAGTGACACATGGGGGAGCTGGCTGGAGTGACATAGGAGGGTGCTAGCAGGAGTGACACGCGGAAGAGCTGGCTGGAGTGACACATGGGAGAGCTGGCTGGAGTGACACAGCAGGGTCTTGGCAGTAGTGACACATGGCAGACCTGGCTGGAGTGACATAGCAGGGTGTTGGCAGTAGTGACACATGGGAGAGCTTGCTGGAGTGACACGGGGAGCTGGCTGGAGTGACATAGGAGGGTGCCAGCAGGAGTGACACATGGAAGAGCTGGCTGGAGTGACAGGGCGGTGTTGGCTGGAGTAAATAGTACCCACACCCCTCAGTGGCACTAGCCAGGACAACCAAGACATTGTATGGTCTATAGCAGCGGTGGCCAACCTGTGGCTCTTGAGCTGCATGTGGCTCTTTCTTTATTCAAATGTGGCTCCCAACACTCTAATTCATGTGACCACAACAGATACCGAAACCGCTGCACTCCAGCCAGACACGCAGCAGCACTACAGGGACTGAGAACTGACGGAGTCAGATACTAGAGGTGAGACACCCACAAGCAAACAGAGGACACATTAGGGGCTGCAGCAATGGCACGAGTTGATGGGGGGGGGCTGTAGTGATACATGAGGGTGGGCTAGAGTGACACATGGCAGAGCTGGCTGGAGAGACACAAGAGGGTCCTGGCAGGAGTGACGCGGGAGGGTGCTGAAAGTAGTGACACATGGGAGAGCTGGCTGGAGTGACATAGGAGGGTGGTAGCAGGAGTGACACATGGAAGAGCTGACTGGAGTGACAGGAGGGTGTTGGCAGGAGTGACACATAGGAGAGCTGGCTGGAGTGACATAGGAGGGTGTTGGCAGGAGTGACACATGGGAGAGCTGGCTGGAATGACATAGGAGGATGGTAGCAGGAGTGACACATGGGGGAGCTGGCTGGAGTGACACGGGGGAGCTGGCTGGAGTGACATAGGAGGGTGGTAGCAGGAGTGACACATGGGAGATATGGCTGGAGTGACACGGGGGAGCTGGCTGGAGTGACATAGGAGGGTGCTAGCAGGAGTGACACGTGGAAGAGCTGGCTGGAGTGACAGGAGGGTGTTGGCAAGAGTGACACATGGGAGAGGCTGGCTGGAGTGACACAGCAGGGTCTTGGCAGTAGTGACACATGGGAGACCTGGCTGGAATGACACAGCAGGGTCTTGGCAGTAGTGACACATGGGAGAGCTGGCTGGAGTGACACAGCAGGGTGCTAGCAGGAGTGACACATGGAAGAGCTGTCTGGAGTGACAGGAGGGTGTTGGCAGGAGTGACACATGGGAGAGCTGGCTGGAGTGACATAGGAGGATGGTAGCAGGAGTGACACATGAGGGAGCTGGCTGGAGTGACATAGGAGGGTGTTGGCTGGAGTGACACGTGGAAGAGCTGGCTGGAGTGACAGGAGGGTGTTGGCAGGAGTGACACATGGGAGAGCTGGCTGGAGTGACACAGCAGGGTCTTGGCAGTAGTGACACATGGGAGACCTGGCTGGAATGACACAGCAGGGTCTTGGCAGTAGTGACACATGGGAGAGCTGGCTGGAATGACACAGCAGGGTCTTGGCAGTAGTGACACATGGGAGAGCTGGCTGGAGTGACACAGCAGGGTGCTAGCAGGAGTGACACATGGAAGAGCTGTCTGGAGTGACAGGAGGGTGTTGGCAGGAGTGACACATGGGAGAGCTGGCTGGAGTGACATAGGAGGATGGTAGCAGGAGTGACACATGAGGGAGCTGGCTGGAGTGACATAGGAGGGTGTTGGCTGGAGTGACACGTGGAAGAGCTGGCTGGAGTGACAGGAGGGTGTTGGCAGGAGTGACACATGGGAGAGCTGGCTGGAGTGACACAGCAGGGTCTTGGCAGTAGTGACACATGGGAGACCTGGCTGGAATGACACAGCAGGGTCTTGGCAGTAGTGACACATGGGAGAGCTGGCTGGAATGACACAGCAGGGTCTTGGCAGTAGTGACACATGGGAGAGCTGGCTGGAGTGACACAGCAGGGTGCTAGCAGGAGTGACACATGGAAGAGCTGGCTGGAGTGACAGGAGAGTGTTGGCTGGAGTGACATAGGAGGGTGGTAGCAGGAGTGACACATTGGATAGCTGGCTGGAGTGAAACAGGAGAGCTGGCTGGAGTGACAGGAGGGTGTTGGCAGTAGTGACACATGGGAGACCTGGCTGGAGTGACACAGCAGGGTCTTGGCAGTAGTGACACATGGGAGAGCTTGCTGGAGTGACACGGGGAGCTGGCTGGAGTGACATAGGAGGGTGCCAGCAGGAGTGACACATAGAAGAGCTGGCTGGAGTGACAGGGCGGTGTTGGCTGGAGTAAATAGTACCCACACCCCTCAGTGGCACTAGCCAGGACAACCAAGACATTGTATGGTCTATAGCAGCGGTGGCCAACCTGTGGCTCTTGAGCTGCATGTGGCTCTTTCTTTATTCAAATGTGGCTCCCAACACTCTAAATCATGTGACCACAACAGATACTGAAACCGCTGCACTCCAGCCAGACACGCAGCAGCACTACAGGGACTGAAAACTGAAGGAGTCAGATACTAGAGGTGAGACACCCACAAGCAAACAGAGGACACATTAGGGGCTGCAGCAATGGAATGAGTTGATGGGGGGGGGGGGCTGTAGTGATACATGAGGGTGGGCTAGAGCGACACATGGCAGAGCTGGCTGGAGAGACACAAGAGGGTCCTGGCAGGAGTGACGCGGGAGGGTGCTGGAAGTAGTGACACATGGGAGAGCTGGCTGGAGTGACATAGGAGGGTGGTAGCAGGAGTGACACATGGGAGAGCTGGCTGGAGTGACATAGGAGGGTGGTAGCAGGAGTGACACATGGAAGAGCTGACTGGAGTGACAGGAGGGTGATGGCAGGAGTGACACATAGGAGAGCTGGCTGGAGTGACATAGGAGGGTGTTGGCAGGAGTGACACATGGGAGAGCTGGCTGGAGTGACATAGGATGGTAGCAGGAGTGACACATAGGGGAGCTGGCTGGAGTGACATAGGAGGGTGCTAGCAGGAGTGACACGCGGAAGAGCTGGCTGGAGTGACAGGAGGGTGTTGGCAGGAGTGACACATGGCAGAGCTGGCTGGAGAGACACAGGAGAGTCCTGGCAGTAGTGACGCGGGAGGGTGCTGGAAGTAGTGACACATGGGAGAGCTGGCTGGAGTGACATAGGAGGGTGGTAGCAGGAGTGACACATGGAAGAGCTGACTGGAGTGACAGGAGGGTGTTGACAGGAGTGACACATGGGAGAGCTGGCTGGAGTGACATAGGAGGGTGGTAGCAGGAGTGACACATGGGAGAGCTGGCTGGAGTGACATAGGAGAGTGGTAGCAGGAGTGACACGGGGGAGCTGGCTGGAGTGACATAGGAGGGTGCTAGCAGGAGTGACACATGGGAGAGATGGCTGGAGTGACACGGGGGTGCTGGCTGGAGTGACATAGGAGGGTGCTAGCAGGAGTGACACGTGGAAGAGTTGGCTGGAGTGACAGGAGGGTGTTGGCAAGAGTGACACATGGGAGAGGCTGGCTGGAGTGACACAGCAGGGTCTTGGCAGTAGTGACACATGGGAGATATGGCTGGAATGACACAGCAGTGTCTTGGCAGTAGTGACACATGGGAGACCTGGCTGGAATGACACAGCAGGGTCTTGGCAGTAGTGACACATGGGAGAGCTGGCTGGAGTGACACAGCAGGGTGCTAGCAGGAGTGACACATGGAAGAGCTGGCTGGAGTGACAGGAGGGTGTTGGCTGGAGTGACACATGGGAGAGCTGGCTGGATTGACAGGAGGGTGTTGGCTGGAGTGACACATGGGAGACCTGGCTGGAGTGACACAGCAGGGTCTTGGCAGTAGTGACACATGGGAGAGCTTGCTGAAGTGACACGGGGAGCTGGCTGGAGTGAAATAGGAGGGTGCTAGCAGGAGTGACACATGGAAGAGCTGGCTGGAGTGACAGGGCGGTGTTGGCTGGAGTGACACATGGGGGAGCTGGCTGGAGTGAAGCAGCAGGGTCTTGGCAGTAGTGACACATGGGGGAGCTGGCTGGAGTGACACAGCAGGGTCTTGGCTGTAGTGACACATGGGAGTGCTGGCTGGAGTGACACGGGGGAGCTGGCTGGAGTGACAGGAGGGTGGTGTTGTCTGGAGTGACACATGGGGGAGCTGGCTGGAGTGACACAGCAGGGTCTTGGCAGTAGTGACACATGGGAGACCTGGCTGGAGTGACACGGGGGAGCTGGCTGGAGTGACATAGGAGGGTGCTAGCAGGAGTGACATGTGGCAGAGCTGGCTGGAGAGACACAGGAGAGTGTCCTGGCAGGAGTGACGCGGGAGGGTGCTGGAAGTAGTGACACATGGGAGAGCTGGCTAGAGTGATGTAGGAGGGTGCTAGCAGGAGTGACACATGGGGGAGCTGGCTGGAGTGACACATGGGGGAGCTGAAGTTTATTATGTGAAAGTGGCTTTTTCAATGGATTTGGCTTTAAAAAATGTATTTTATGTCATTCTGGCTTTTTCAATGTATTTTATACCAGGGTTCGATGTTGGCTCTTTAACGTACCTAACAAGGTTTTTTGGCTCTTTGTCACTGACTGGTTGGCCACCCCTGATCTAGAAGTTAAGAAATGACAAATACATAGACGCTAGTGCCCTGATATTATACCGTTTACTTCTGTTTCTATGCTCCGTGATTTAATGCAATCATCCATGTCATGTACCCTTCCGGCACTGCAGCGCCTCGCATTAAGTTCAAATGTTTAATTAAACATCTATACTACGAAATACTAAAATAGTTATCAAATACTTCTTGAAGATGTTATGTGTGGTATGTATTTCCACCTAAGGTATAAATGTGCTTGCAATGGTATCCGGATGCTACGTCAACATGACTAAGGTCGACAGTCATTAGGTCAACCACTATTGGTCGACATGCATTAGGTCAACATGGACAAAAGGTCAACATGGCAAACAGGTTGACACGGGAAATGATGACACATGAAAAGGTCGACATGAGTTGGAAAAAAAATCTATTTTTTCATACTTTACCATCCACGTGGTCTACGATTGGGAATGCTAGTCATGCAAGGGGATGCAGTGTACTAATTGGGGTTCCTGGTCACTTTACAGAGTATACGACACCAAAAACACCAAAATAGCTCATGTCGACCTTTTCCGTGTCATCCGTTTTGTCATGTCGACCAAGTGCCTGTCAACCAGTAGTGGTCAACCCTAGTCAGGTCGACTCAGTGATCCATAACCCTTGCAATAGGTAAATGTGGGTATGGTTAATTAGATCTACAGGAAACTCATCGACAGTCAATACCTGTAGGTTGACCCCAAATGGTCGACATGGTTCTCAAGGTCAACATGGAAAAGGTCGACAGATACAAAAGGTTAACAGGGTCAAAAGGTCGACATGATAATGGTCCACACAAGAAAGATTGACACGTTTTTTCAGTGCTTTTTGGTATCATTTTGTATGTTTAACCACATGTGACCCCAATTAGTGTACCGTTTCGCGCACCATGCTTCAGGCAAGGTGTCCCGCTGCGCTTGGCTCAGGTTACTATTCCCAATCATCAGCGACGGACTGGGGCCTTAATTCAGCCCTGGCATTCGTGAACGCGTGCGCGCGCCTTTGGGGGGGGGCGTGCTGTGAATCATGGCGGCGTGGACTCATGGCACGCCCCTATTACCATGGCGATTGTTGCTGGGGATGGGGGCGCGCCGCGAGTCCGGGGGCGTGGACTCGCGGCACGCCCCTATTTCCATGGAGACCATGGAACTAGAGAGCCGGAGGCTGCACTGCGCGCGGCCTTCCCGGCTCTCTGAGTGACTGGTTCGGCCCATCGGCCCTTCTGGCATGTGCCAGATGGCCAGTTCGGCCATGCCAATCATAGTCCACGTAGATGGTAAAAGATGAAACAGTTGAAAAAAAAAATCATAAAAACCTGTGTCAACCATATGTGTGTCAACCATTGAACCTGTCAAACTTAGGCACTGTCTACCCTTTGCCTGTCGACCTTTTGACCATGTCAAGCTTTTGTACCTGTCGACCTAATGCATGCCGACCATATGGTGTCGAGTTATTGACAGGGGTGGATTTACGGGTGAGGGCGCCCCTAGGCACAACAGTAACTGCTGCCCATTAATTGGTTATAAGGCCTCATCCAATTTAATAGAATAATAAAAAAAAATCCTTTATGACTTTTTTTCGTTTTAATTATGTATACATATTTACGAAGTAGGACAGCTTACAGGGGTAGTATGTGTATGTTCTACCCATTTAATACTCCATTCAAGATGGAACATGGTACAGTAGAGAGGAAATATGTTGCAGTTACTGGTACTTTTTGGGCTGACAGAACCAACACAAGCATCCAATTGCTGCCCCTAGGCACGTGCCTCACGTGCCTAATGGGAAATTCGCCACTGCCTATTGACTGCCTATCAGTCTACTGTAGATGTATCAACCGGATACCAGTAATTGTTGTAGTTACAAAGTTAAAATAGTATGTTTAACCATTTCATGACCATTGCGTTTTCTACCCTTTATGGTCATGTGACATGTTATTTCTGTTATACAATTAATGCAAGCCCATTCATTTACATAAAATACAGTGATATATGGCTCCTGACTATAACAATACCAAATATATGTAGATTAAGTTATATATGAAGGAATTGTTTGTGTAAGTATCGAGCCCTCCCCAGTGTGGGAATACTGTAGGAAGAGATCATTTATTGTATGAATTTATTTTTCTTATGTACTGTAAATGCCATACATGTAAATCTGAGAGAAATACATTTTGTATGACTTTGAAGACAGGAAACCCTATGTTAAATAAGCATTTGGTCTGAGTTGAGGCCAGGCCGCCAGGGTATATTTGGATCATCGTGGGGTCAACCTTCTTTGTATCCTATTTGTCTGTGTGATCACAGTTATAGGGAAATGATTTCCATAATGAAACACCAGGCAGTTTGAGAAATCATAGATTGCTGTAAATTGTGTTTAACTCCAGTTTTAGGAAATGTATGGTTTCCTGTGTCAGGTTTTCTGGAAGTATTTTGGGTGGGATATTAAATGAGATGTATAGTGTTGTGAATGCCTGGGCTTACTCTGCTACCTGGATCACATACAGTGGGCCAGATGTACTAAGCCTGAAAAGTGATAAATATCACAGTGATAAAGTACCAGCCAATCGGCTCCTAACTGTCATTTTTCAAACACAGCCTGTAATATGGCAGTTAGGAGCCGATTGGCTGGTGCTTTATCACAGTGATATTTATCACTTTTCAGGCTTAGTACATCTCCCCCACTGTGAGATATATGGTTTCCTTATGTCTGTTACTGACTCCTCCCACTGCTTTGTAAGAGGTACAGTTGCTGCCGCGTCAAGGTTCTTACACACCTGAAACCGCTTACCTCATGATGTGTGAGTGTTAATGCTGCTGCATCCCTAAGGTCGGGATGCCGGCGGTCACATGACTGACGCCGGAATCACGACACCACTTAGGAGACCGGCACCAATATTAGTATATGGGCCCTCATTCCGAGTTGTTCGCTCGGAGTTTTTCATCGCATCGCAGTGAGAATTCTCTTAGTGCGCATGCGCAATGTTCGCACTGCGACTGCGCCAAGTAACTTTACTATGAAGAAAGTAAGTTTACTCACGGCTTTTTCATCGCTCCGACGTTCGCATTGTGATTGACAGGAAATGGGTGTTACTGGGCGGATGCACGGCGTTTTAGGGGCGTGTGGCTGGAAACGCTACCGTTTCCGGAAAAAACGCAGGAGTGGCCGGAGAAACGGTGGGAGTGCCTGGGCGAACGCTGGGTGTGTTTATGACGTCAGCCAGGAACGAAAAGCACTGAACTGATCGCACAGGCAGAGTAAGTCTGAAGCTACTCAGAAACTGCTATCTCGTTTGTAATCGCAATATTGCGCCTACGTCGGTCGCAATTTTAAGAAGCTAAGATTCACTCCCAGTAGGCGGCGGCTTAGCGTGTGTAAAGCTGCTACATTCGCCTTGCGAGCGAACAACTCGGAATGAGGGCCATGGTTAGCACTAGCTGTCACCCCTGGAGGGTTACAATAGGGGTGGGTAAAAATACCCCCTCCGATTTCGGGAACCTCAGGATGCCGCTGTCGGTCCGCAGACATCCCAACCATCGTCATACTGAACCCGCTGCTGCAGCACTTCCTTGTTGGTGACAGCTAATTCCCCTTGACTGCTAACTGTGGATCAGGACCGCTTTGGTAGGGAGCAGAGGGTAGACTCATAATCATTGATTAATCATTAAGGACACCAGCCCATGTGTTAGGCACCAGCAAATTCATTATTATAATCTACAGTACATAGGGTGTATTGTACACTTTATCTTTAGTTCAAATTGGGGATTTTGGACACGAGTAGGGGCATATATTACGGTCACCCCTCCTCTGCTTACATCATTAGATCCTAGGGTTTGTTTGGCCTTGGGCTGGGGTAACATTATGATAAAATCATATATAGATATACCTTTGTCTGTTCCACATTGCCAACGTCATAATTGCCAGGCTGTGGTTTGCTTCAGACAAGCCGAATCTTTTTAAATGGTGAGCCCTAGTCAATTAAGTATCTCCTAACTATGAACAGTACCTGTACACTTACAGACATGGACTTCCAAAATATCATAAGATTTGGGATTGCTGATGTCAATCTTGGTTTGGTCTACACAGGGGCAACCCCCTCTGGTCTATAACATTTGTCTCCATTCATATCAGTTATACGTGCCTGTTTTTATGATTTGTGCCGTACTACCCTTTTTATTTGTTTTCAGGGAACATAGAATATGTTTCTAATCTTCATCAGTGAGGGGACCTAAGTCTGTCTCCCATTTCAACTTCAAAGGAAGGAGCGCATCCCGTAAGAAGAGGACATTAACATCAGAGTACAAAGAGGAAACCTGTTTCTTATGGTCTACACTAGGGATAGGAAATCTTTGTCCCTCCAGCTGTTGTTGAACTACACATACCAGCATGCCCTGTTACAGTTTTGCTACTTGGCCATGCTAAAACTTGCAGGGCATGCTGGGATGTGTAGTTCAACAACAGCTGGAGGGCCGCAGGTTCCCCACCCCTGGTCTACACAGAGAAAGTTTATAGAGGGGTTTATACTGTAGAGGGGAATGGGAGAGGGGCAGGTAGCCACTCCCAATATGAGCATGCACGGTATGGCCTAGCTGAAGGCAGCTATAAAAGCCTATGTGTGGAAAACCATATTCTCCTTGCAATGGTGCAAATGATTTAAAAATGTCATCCAAATAAAGTAATCCCAGAGAGGAGACACCATGGAGTATATTCAATTGAAGTCAAAAGCTGCCGTCTGTCGGAAAGACATCAGTTTTCGACTTTTTTAGTTTGGAAGGGGTTCCAACCTATTTAGTATACCCCAAAATTATCTGACAAGTCGGGGAATTCGACTTGTCGGAAAGCACGTGGATCGGCGGAATAGCTGCCGATCCGACAGGTTTTGGCCCCCTTTCCGACCATCTTAATCCGACTTTAAAAAAAGTCGGATTGAGATGAGGGACATGAGGAAGCAGAGAGGAGGAGACAGGGGGAGAGCCGTCTCCAGCAAGCGTAGCAGTGACTCCAGCAAGCGTAGCAGGAGGATCCCACTTGCTGGAGCTGGGTGGATGCTGCCGTGAGCGGCGGCTGTGACACATCCTCCGGCTACGCTTGCTGGAGCCGCTGCTCTCCACCATCTCCCCGCAGCTCCCCCCCTCCCCCCCCCTCCCTTCCCAGCCCCCAACCCCCCCCCACCCCCCACCCACCCAGTCTGCTTCTCTCGGCTCCCTCATCTCTATACGACTTTTTTTAAAGTCAAATTGAGATGGCATTGAATAGCCTTGGTCGGATCCATTCTGACAAATGCATGTCGGAATGGATCAGAGTTCAATTGAATATTCCCCATATATGTAATGGCCAAATATTACTTCTGGTTGCGTGTTTAGATTTGCCAATATCATTTCCAGTTACATGGGGAGAGGGGAAACTGCTTCACCTCCATCTCGTTATAGTATAGCACTGAACAGGAGGTTTATACTGCCTTAGTAACTAAACTAAACTTATTTGCGTCACATGGTAGACATCTGATTGGATAAGGGCATGAATTCCATTTTAGGGGAGATGTATAAGAATAAAATGCTATTTTTATATAAAATTATTGTATTAGACCTATGAATGGGAAGCATATGTTCCAATGTGGAATTTGTATTATATTATTAGTAAAAGAACCTAACACTACTCCATCCCTTCCCCTTCCCATTCCATCCACGCTTAATACTTACCCTATTCCCAGTTTGCTGAGCGCTCCCCTGTCCTCTAAGCAGGGGCAACTTTCAGCCTGGGGAGCAGACTCAAGCAAGTGGCCCAGCTTCCCACAGGGAATGCAATGCAAAAATGGCCCTGGCTGGAACACTTAAATTGCCCGGGAGGTGGATGGGTGGGCGGACAGATGGCACCTTGCCCGGCCAGCCCCTGCCTCTAAGATCTGTCCCGTCACTGCAGTGGGAGCCTTTGGCTTCTGAGGTGCACGCTCCATCTCCCACTGTTCATGTCGGAGATGGGGCAGTCCTTAATGGATTATTATATTAATTACACTGTTTACCATATGCTAATGATCATCGTGATCCTGTATATTTGCTGTGAGTAGTTTAAATATCATGTAGCAGAAATTGTTGCTGGCTGGGGCCTTCTAGAGGAGATAAGCTGGTCTTAGACTGCACCCCTGGGGAGATATGAGAGTCTCCAAAATGGTCCAGGGGGTAAAAAAATAGTACAGACGAACCCAAGATCTGTCTCTGACACAACCAATGTATAGGGATAATTATTCTGAACTTAATATGGAACATTTTTGTTACTACTCATGTAAAGGGGAAGATTTATGAAACATTCGAAAGTGGACAAGTGATGATGTTGCCTAGAACATCCAGTAAGCTAGAATCCTATTGGTTGCTAGGGGCAACTTCTCAACTTGTCCTCTTGAGAAGATTTGATACATTTTCCCCAAAGTGAGCTGATTTTGTGGTAAAAAATGTTCACTAGTCTTTAGTTAGATAGAAAAAAAATTTTTATTTCATGGCACTGATATACAAACAGTACTGTGTCCTGGAGTAACAACCCCTAATTTATAGGCAAGAGTATAATTTACAGCATGCCATTTATAGATAAAACAATATAAAAAAGAGAGAGAGAGAGAATGTTATGTTCAGTAGAAAATATAAGTGATTAGCAGGCAAGGTAATAAATTATCTGATAACTATGTACACTTGATGTTCAGCTTCAAAGAATGCTTAAAAACAGATGACACCATTACAATAAACATTACAAAGACAGAATTTTAAAAGTTGGAATAGAGAGTCACTAATCTGTATTTACCTTTATTTTTAAGGCATATTTTTAAGTCTTTAAAGTCAGTGCTGGAAAGGCTTATTTGTTATTATGTCTAGGCAGTGGTCTCATCTGTTTTCAAATGACAGTTTGTCATACAATAATTCTTTGATACTGAGCCTCCAGTGTTACATCATTGTCAGAAAGGATAATTTATTACTCTGTTTGTCTGCTCATAGGAGTTAGAATTTCTCTAGGACATAACATTGTCTCTCTCTTTATTATATTCTTTCATATATAAACGGCATGCAGTAAATTGTACTTCTGTCTATAAATTAGGTTTTTTTTACTCCAGGACATAGGGCTTAATTCAGCATGGATCGCTGAAGTGCTAAAATAGCTATTTGCAGAGTTTAGCACTACAGCACTTGCAGGACACGGCTTGTGGGTCGGCCTTGCCCTGATGCTGGGTGCCCCCCCTTCCCGCATGTTAGTGGAATGAGTTGTAGTTGTGCGATTGTCCGCACAACTACAACTCATGCTGAATTAGGCCCATAGGGGGTCATTCCAACCCGATCGCTCGCTGCAGTTTCTCGAAGCGCAGCAATCGGGTCAGAAGTGGCCATGCACCGGTGCTGCAGTGCGCCGGCGCATGGCAGCCGTCGTTGCCTAGCGATCGCCTCTGAGACACAGCTACGATCAACTCGGAATGACCCCCATGGTCCTGTGTTTGTTGCTATGAAATAAAATAAAAATTATATTCTTTCTAACTAAGGGGGTCATTCCGACCCAATCGCACGCAGCACTTCTTCGCAGTCGTGCGATCGGGTCATTACTGCGCATGCGCGGTGGCCGCATTGCGCAGGTGCATCGAAGAAAGCAGTCGCAGCGGCGACCGCAAGAAGATTGACAGGAGGAAGGCGTTCCGGGGCGTCAACTGACCGTTTTCTGGGAGTGGTTCGGCGAACGCAGGCGTGTCCAGGCGTTTGGAGGGCGGAGTCTGACGTCAATTCCGGGACCTGCATCGCTGGATCGATCAAACTGGGTAAGTAACTATTACCCTGGTCTAGTTCTACACAAAACTTTTTTTGCATAGCAGGGCTACACAAGCGGTCGCAGCCTTGCTATGCAAAAAAGCCCTCCCCCATAGGCGGACTCTAGTTGATCGCACGGGCAGCAAAAAGTTGCTACGTGCGATCAACTCGGAATGACCCCCTAACTACTAAAGATTAGTGAACATTTACACTGGCAATTAGCTCAGTTGGTATGAGTAACAAAGATATTCCATATTTAGGGGGCTATTCAGGTTTCTTAGCAAACCAAAAAGTTAGCAATTGGGCAAAACCATGTTGCACTGCAGGTAGGGCAGGTGTAACATGTGCAGAGAGAGTTAGATTTGGGTGGGTTATATTTTGTCTGTGCAGGGAAAATACTGGCTTCTTAATTTCTACACTGCAATTTACATTTCAGTTTGAACACCCCCCACTCACATCTAAATCTCTCTGCACATGTTACATCTGACATGTTGCCCTTAGTTCAGATTTCTTATGTCTGTCCTATATAGTTTAAATCTTGATCCAACCATTCAGCTCTTCATTCTGAGTTGTCTGAGAACATAAAGCAACCTTTTTGATCTATTGTTGATTCTGAACCCAGAAGTTCGGTGTCATTGATGGCAATGGGGAGGAGATGATGCATAAGTGAGGGAATGATAAGCACATGAGGAAAGAGGGCCCTACTTGTGAGAATTTACAATCTAGAGGGGAAGGGTCTCCAGATACAGAGGAGAGAGAGTGATTGAGGAGCATGGAGCGGTGAGTTAGGATGAGAGCTGGAAGGCTTTAATAAAGAAGTGGGTTTTGCAAGCCCATTTAAAGCATTGAAGAGAGGTGGATAGTCTGATAGGGAGAAAGAGAGTTCTATAGGTAGGGAGTAGCACATGCTAAATTTTGGAGGCAATCAGTTGGGAGGACTCGAAGAGGCGGCAGTGGTTAGCAGAGAGAAGTGGGCATGCAGGAGTGTGGAGGGAGATGAGGTCGGAGACGTAGGGGAAAGATTGGATGAGGGCTTTATAGATGCATGTGTGGAGATTTAATTCTGAAGGGGAGTCAGTGAAGGGCCTGGTGGAGAGAGAAGAAGCAGTACATTTGGAGAGGAAGATGAGTCTAGTAGCAGCATTGAAGGCAGACTAGAGTGGAGAGAGACCAGAAACAACCTGTCCTTTAGGCAGCCACTTTGGTTAATTGTAGGATTTATGTACATATGTAATCTGTGTAATATGTTCTTCTGTGAATACATTATTATTACTTGTTAAATCATACTTGCCTACTCTCCTGGTTCCTGTGGGAGACACGCAGAAGGGTAGGCATCCCTCCCACTTCCTATTGAAATGGCCAGAACGGGGGGAATAATATGGGTATCCGAGAAGGTGGCAGGGCCTAAAAACTAATTTCTATGTCAAGTGCATCATTCTGCCCCATCCCTATGCAAATATGCACTAATAACTACAATTATCTAATGAGAGGGGTGGGCCTAGTGACTCTATTAACCCAGCCCTGCCTCCTGTTGCCACCCACCTGCTTCTCCTCGCTAGGCATCTCCCGCAGAGGAGATCTTCAGTGTAGGTAAGTATATGTTAAATTACATCTGCATTCTTCTTTCATTCTGAACAGCATATTTTGGCCTAAGAGGCGTAACTCTGGGAGGCAACGGAGGCATCTGCTGCCGGGCTCGTGCTCTGAAGGGGGGCACCTCTCCTCCCATTCTGTGACACCATTCAATTAAGTTAATTGATAGCCACCGCTATCTATTCAGTGGCCGACTTCCTCACTGTTCCCTGCACCTTACACCTCATTAGTCCTGATTGGCTCGCGGACCGGCGCCCGTTCTCATATACAGGAGACCGGATTGGGGGCAGGGGAGGGGCAGGAGGAGCGCGTGCTGCGCTGTCCTCTCCCTAGCAGCAGGCCAGCAGCAGAAGATAGTGCCAGACCCAGGCACCAGCAACAACGGTGAGTTGCACTGCTGGGGCATATCTGGCACTCTGGGGGCATATGTATCTGGCACTGTGGGGGCATTATATCTGGCACTGTGGGGGCATATCTGGCACTGTGGGGACATGTGTATCTGGCACTGTGGGGGCATATCTGGCACTATGGGGGCATGTGTATCTGGCACTGTGGGGGCATATCTATCAGTGTGGGGCATATCTGGCACTGAAGGGGCATATCTGGCACTGTGGGGGCATATGTGTATCTGGCCCTGTGGAGACATATCTGGAATTGATGGGGCATATCTGGCACTCTGGGGGCATATGTGTATCTGGCACTGTGGGGGCATATGTGTATCTGGCACAATGGGGGCATATCTGGCACTGTGGGGGCATATGTGCATCTGACACTGGGGCAATGTGTATGTGATACTCTGGGGCAATGTGTATCTGGCACTGTGGGGGCATATATATCACTACTGGGGGCATTTGTGTATCTAGCACCGTGGGGCATTTGTGCATCTGGCACCGTGGGGTATTTGTGCATCTGGCACCATGGGGCATTTGTGCATCTGGCACTGTAGGAGCATATCTGGCACGGTGGGGGTGTATCTGGCACTGTGGGGGCATATGTGTCACTGGCACTATTGGTGTCATAAGTGTATCTGGACCCCCCATATGTGTATCACGCCCCCATGGCCACACCCTATGTGACATTTGGCCATACCCATTTTTTCGACAGCGCGCGCACACAGTACCTATAAGACATTTTTTTCTACTTGCACCACTGGCCTTGAGGAACAAGTTTGTGAACGCCTGCTATAAAGAATCATATGCATTTTGATTATAGCTTTACCGAAGTGGAAGGATTCAGTTGTGATGCTGCGTCATTCTCACGTAGATCAGCAAGGGTGTCTTCATGCATACAAGTGCTATGCAGACCTGGAAAAAGGTGAAAAACACCTTTTTGGAGACTTATCTTTTGCAACTAGTATATGGCTGGTAAGAGGGCTCACAGATGATGAAGGCTGCTAGCAAACCAGGCACACATGCAACAGGTACAAATGCAGTGGCATCTATGTGTACAGCGTATGACTCTTCTTACGAGCATTGTACTCCTGATGTACTTCCAACTCTGTATTGTTCCCACCATGTGCAATAATAAGCTCACAAAATTTGTATAAAGTCCCCAATAGCCACTTTATATTATTTTAACATAATGTTGTTGTTGTTGTTAAACAAAGTTCTACTTGACAAGTGGGCAGCACTTCCTGTAGTTGCTCTGCAGATCCTAACGGGGAAGGGCGAGATTGCAATGCTGAGTTTTATGGACAATATGATGTTTCATTCAAAATATCTCAAGGAAGTCATTGCAATAAACAGTGGAAGTAAGTACATTGGTACTACACATTTTATTGGGCTAGATGTGGACCTCTAGAGCTAGGACTGCTAGAGTAATAGGCCCTACACACTGGCCGATACTACTGAAAGATATGAACGATCTCGTTCATTAATGAACGAGATATCATTCATATCTTTCAGTGTGTATGCACCAACGATGAACGATGCGCTGCCCCGCGCTCGTTCATCGTTGGTGCCAGCTTGTTTAAACATGCATGCCAATATGGACAATCTCATCCATATTAGCATGCAGTGCTATGGATTGGGTGATGGGGGGGAGTGAAGAAACTTTACCCCCCCATCACCAACCTTCCCTCCCCCCCCGCCACCAGGTCGCCCGTCGGCTGTATCGACCGTCGGGAACCTCGGCGGCACATCACGCTGTGTGTAGGGCCCATAGGGGCAGGATTTGATATGGACCTCTAAAGGTGGAGTGGACTGAAGTGACTATGGATCAGCCACGCCATAGCTCCAAGTGTTATTAATTGTCTGTCCCCTTATTATTACAGAACATGACTGCATTCAAAAAATATTTTTAATGTGAACTGATGTGCAGTGGATGTTTTGTTGTAATTGGACAATTCTGGACTCGGCAGGGGCGGATCCAGAAGAAAATGATAGGGGGGGCACCATGGAAGGGGCAAGTACATTTGCGTGCGGCTTCGGTGCATGTGAGGTGGCGCTTCTTATACAATGCCCACAGTTGTAGCGCTCATTATGCAATGTCCACTGTACTGGTAGTGCCCCTTATATAGACCCCATAGTAGTGGTGCCCCTTATGCAATGCCTGTATTGCCCCCAGTAGTAATGTTGCCTGTAGTAATGCCCCCAGTCATTTAGCGCCCTAGTAGTTATGCCCCCAGTGGTAATGCCCCTGCAGTTATGACCCCAGTAGTTTATCCCCCCTTTAGTTTAGCCTCCCAGTGGTAATGCCCCCAGTAGTTTGCCTGCTTGTAGTTTAGCCCCTGTAGTTATGCCTCCCTTGTAGTTTAGCCCCCTGTAGTTTAGCCCCCAAGTAGTAATGCCCCTGTAGTTACGCCGCCAGTAGTAATGCCCTCCTGTAGTATGCCCCCAGTAGTTAGCCTCTTTGTAGTTGGCCCCCAGTAATAATATCCCCCAGTAGTTTGCCCCCAGTAGATGCCCCCCAGTAATAATGTCCCCCAGTAGTTTGCCCCCCAGTAATAATGTCCTCCAGTAGTTTGCCCCCAGTAGTAATTCCCCCTAGGAGTTTGCCCCCAATAGATGACCCCCCAGTAGTAATGTCCCCAGTAGATGCCCCCCAGTAATAATGCCCCCAGTAGATGGCCCCCAGTAAAAATGTCCCCAGTAGCTGCCTCCAGTAGTAATGCCCCCAGTAGTAATGCCCCCCAGTAGTAATGCCCCTTGTTGATGCCCCCCAGTAGATGCTCCCCCAGTAATAATGCCCCCAGTAGTAATGCCCCCCCCACCCAGTAGTAATGTCCCTTGTTAATGCCCCCAGTAGTAATGTCCCCCCTAGTTTTCCCCCAGTAGATGCCCCCGCTGCACTGAGGTAGAGAAAAGAGAACATACTTACCAAGCCACGTTCCCGCTTCCAGACCGCTGCAGTACTCCTCCTCCTGGCATCCTCTCCTCAGCACTATGACAGAGACGTCATGACTGACGTCTCTCCCATAGCGCACGCCGCACAGTGACAGCTTCGGAGGCAGGAGCTCAGTACTGAGCTCCTGCCTCCGGCTGCCGCTGTGCAGGGAGACGGGCGCCCGCTGGTAACACAATCTCAGCGGGCGCCCGTCATCTCCCTGTGCGGCGCCGGGGGGGGGGGGGATGGACGGACGGATGGGGGACGGAGGGACTGGGGACAGAGGCACAAACGACAGGGGGGGCACGGGCCCGAGTGCCCCCCCTCTGGATCCGCCACTGGGACTCGGTTTGTGACAAAGTTTTCTATGTCATCGCAATTGGTGGCATCTAACTTGTGTTTCCTTTCATTTTTTTGGAAATTAATATGAATTGAGTCTTTTTATCAAATTTGACCTTCCATAAATTGTATCTTCACTACAGTCTGCTGTCCAAGAATTTTAGTTTCATTAATGTTTGATCTGCACAGAGTAGGTAAAATATTGTTTAGTATTGGGGGCACAGGAGGACTGTTTTTACAGACAGCTTTCCTCACAAATGGATGGTGGATACCCAGGACAGCCATGCCATATCCAAAGAGAGAAGAGCTGAATTACCAGCCACATCTGGGCTTTTTGCAGGCAATCCTTTTGTGGAGTACTCCCTAAAGGGCCCATTTATCATTAGATATTTGCGGCTTATTCCCCAAAAACACCCGTTTTCATGGGGTAACCTCAAACATTTAGTATCTCCCCTAGGTTTAAAGGAGGGATCGAAGCAGATATCTCCTAAATTTGCTGCAATCCCTTCTTCCCACAAGCAGCCTCCAAAGGTTTCTATGGGGGATACAATGTTGCCAGATTTACCATTCACCAGAATGCGAACATTCCCAATCTTAGCCCCCGCAGCTACCACCATCTGAAGATTGCAAAAGTCATGACACCCTCCCTGGCAATGGGAGGCGCGCATGTGCGGTCAGCAGGACTGCACATGTGCAGGAGCCCCACTTCCTTTTCGGGGCCCCTGTCCTTGCGGATGAGGATTAATACATCCCGGCAGAATAATCACATACTACAATGCAGTTTTCGGTCCTTATATTGCGCCCAGATCACACTGAGTATGCAGTTATTGATAAATGGGCACCTAAAGTTTACCGCAAAATGAATTGTGTCCTCGCTAGATGCTTTAGTAATTATTATAAAGTACATCTGTCAATTTTAGGGCATCACATGAATTGTGGTTGTCACTAATGTTTCCTCATGCGCAGAGTGTGCACATTACAGTAGAGAAGTTGCAATGTGACCCCTTTTTTTCCCCCTTCCAGATGGATGCCAAACACCCAGTAAACAACAGCAGAACAAAAGATCACCAGGAGAGCCGAGGGCAATTCATTTAATCAGGCAAGTGTAACCTGCTACATTGCGGCCGCTAAATGTAATATTTATCTTATCTATTGTATATTGTTTCATGTTGGTAGGCCCCCAGTTTATCCTTTCTTCATTGATAACTTTATGACTAGGGATGATGTATCAAGCAGTGAAGAGTGGAGAAGTGGTCCAGTGTAGAAGCTGCCCATAGCAACCAATCAATCATTAACAATAATAAACACATTGTAGCAATGAGACATACAGTGCTCATTTAGTGAAACACACTGTGTGTAGCTGGGGATTACGGGTACAGGTGGTCCTTTGCTTTTTTAATGCGTTGAGCCTCCTCAGGAGGCTCAGATGCTGGCCGGATCCCTCCTCCCGGCTCCCACTGCGCAGCGTTACGTGAAGTCAGAGGGCATGCTGCGCAGCCAGCCGCCCGCACCTCACTGAACCGAAGGAAGTTGGCCACCCGCCCGCCCTCCCAGGTACCATGGTGGTAAGATATGTGGGCGGGGCGCGGTGCTGGTGGGGGGTCGACGACACTAGAAACAAGCCAATCCCGAGATTGACCATTTTTCAATCCCAACTCCCGGGATTGAAAAAATGGCCCGGGATTGGCCACGCTAATCAGTATACTGTCAATTTATCACAGATGAATTGTGGCAACAGCCTTTTTCGGCGGATATCGGGAAATCGGACATTTTTAACATTTAATTTATCTTACTCCTCGACGGATCGCGATCATCATTGGCCATCGATCGGCAGATCTAGTCGGCAGGTCGGGAAATCAGGCATCGTATGGCTGATGTATGGGGTCCTTAAGCCCATCCTGTCACACATGTGCTATTACTTGTGGACAAAGAAACTAGTGCACTGGAGGGACAGGCTTCAATTAGGGATGGACATCTGAAGCTCAGTCATCACATAATGGACAGGCTTCCGCAATCGAATGTTCTAATGCAATGGTAGTTAACCATCACATCATAAGCATTCAATGGTAAATCACGAGGTTTGCATGATTGCCACATTTTTTAATACACTCAAGCGCAACACCCAGCAAAGTAGACTAATAAGAGGCGGGCCTGATGGAAGGCTAGGGGTAGGACTGAAGGTAGGCTAGAGGTGGGACTGAGGGCTGGCTAGGGGTGGGACTGAGGGCTGGCTAGGGGTGGGACTGAGGGCTGGCTAGGGGTGGGACTGAGGGCAGGCTAGAGGTGGGACTGAGGACAGGCTAGGGGTGGGACTGAGGACAAGGCCCAGAATGGAGTTGGATTAGAGGAAGCGGATCAACTGCAGGAATGGACACAGCCGGAAGGCCAGTGATCTGACTGATGTTGCAACCACTGATTTGAGTGCCGCCACGGACACAGAAATAGTGACACAGGCTCATCACAACCTGCAACGCTGCTGCTGCTGCAGGGGCAAGGACTGTGCTCCAGTTGGTTCTCACTGTCTCAGAGAGCCAATCATAGCAATCTGCTCTGTTGCCTAGCAGCAGCTTGGGAGAGGGGAGAGACCAGAGCCGCCATGTCTGAGGCACAGAGATGGCCTCCAACAGGTCACAAAGCTGACATCCTGATACAGAGAGCAGCAGCCAGGGGCAGCGCAGCTCTCATCGTATAAATAAGGTAACCATCAGAACACCATCAAATCATTACCATTCAATGGTGGGAACGCCGCCATCAAATGGTAAAAATGCTACCACCACAGCAAAAAAATAAGTGGTTGCAAACCATCACAATTCAATGTCCATCCTGAGCCTTGGCATGTAGTGCATTTTGGTGTGGTGGGTGGGCACAGATTGCTCTTCTAATGAACTGGCAGAGCAAAGTCTCTTACAAGGTGTGTACTGTTGCTGGGTGGGCATAGGCTGGTACTGCAGAGAGTTGGAGAATGTGCTGGGAAGAACGGCACAGCTTGGTATACTATTATTTTGGGAGGAAAAATACTATACTTCTGTGCTGGGTAGTTAAAATCTGGTAAACTATGTGCTATATAGGCACAGGCTGTACACAAATACTATCGTGGGGAAAAGCCTATTATACTATTAGGCTGGCACACCATATGTGCAGGGCAGTGGCAAACGCAGGATCTCTAGAGGGGGGTTTCCAAATGAAGTCTACAATCTCCTCTCCCACACACAAGTAGTGCAGAAGTCAGGGGGAGTGGCAGAAGAACCTAGTAACGACCCTGGACATTAATGTAAAGATTGGTCTTTTTATATACTGGATACTGTATAGAATAAAGTATTAATATCTAACACTATAGGTGGTCTCTAACTATAGATGGTCTCTCTATCAAACATTTAAATAAATAAGTGGTCAGAAAAAGGTTAAACATACCATAATAAATTAATATAAAAACATAATAGAAGCAATACTGCACTTTCTAAGCACACATTCTCCCACCTCATGATAAGGCTCCTGTCTCTACTTCCTATTAGCGATTCTCTGGTCCAGTGCACTAATTGAGGATCCACTCACAGCAGTCTTGCTAGGAGAAGCTGTTACTATTCGGCATGTGCAGTAGCTCTGTCCCTTAAACTGCATAATGTGGATGCAGCTCTTGTAACTGTATTATATACTATTGCTATTGTCATAATATGAGGTACTTGCCAAGAGAAGGGGGGTTTCTGTGCAACCGGAAACCCCCACTGCAATTGCCTATGCAGGGAGACACAACACTGGTGTAAAATACAGGGGGTAATTCAGACCTGATTGTAGCAGATGGTCAAAACCATGTGCACTGCAGGGTGGGCAGATATAACATGTGCAAAGAAAGTTAGATTTGGGTGGGGTGTGTTCAAACTGAAATCTAAATTGCAATGTAAAAATATAGCAGGCAGAATCTACCCTGCACAGAAACAAAATAACCCACCCAAATCTAACGCTGTCTGTAAACGTTATATCGGCCTCACCTGCAGTGCACATGGTTTTGCCCAACTGCTAACAAATTTGCTGCTACTATCAGGTCTGAATTACCCCCACATTACTGTTCAGTAACGTCGTACAACCTATAATAGGTAGACTGATGATCTGCTGCATTAACATGCTGTGCAATTGAAGTATTTGAAATAGTGTCACCTGCAAAGCCCAGACCTGTTTACAGAGTGGACACAGCGTCCTGTGTTTCTGGGTACTACAGTAATGAAAGGACGTGTCTTCTCTACTTGACTGAACATCCATAAGTTAACCACATGTGCTGTAAACACTTTCATATTTAGCATTGCAGTGTGAAGCAAGCCTACTTATTTATTTTTGAATTATAACACTTTGAAATAAAGACAACTGAAGTTGGCAAATCTGTATTGATTTAAGTAATTGTATTATTTCTTGCTGTTGTAATGAAGCTAAAATAAAGCTGTTGGGAAAATGAATGTGATTACTCTCTATAGATTCCCCATAATGTAATACTTGAAGAGCACAAGGTGCTCATAAATTCCACTGTGAAACAAGTGGCCTCATTGTCTGTTCCAGGTTCACTCTCCTCCACAGCAATAAACATTTCATCGCTGAGGCTGTTACCCTGCTGTGGAGAGAACATTAACCATCATTGTGATATGTAAGCGGGGGTGAGGGTCAATGGATGCTGCGCTCATGTTCCTCTCCTGCACAGGCGGGGGACAGTCCAGCAGCAGCAGCTTCCAGGGTGCTGGGCTTGCCCCCAGCGTGACGTAGGCACCTGGGGGTCCCGTTTTACGAATTTCCCGGTGCTTGGGAAGAATGCAATAATATTGAATATGTCAATTATCGCCCTGTTTAAGTGCTGTTAAAAGTCAGAGAAAACAATATTTTTGCTGTCACAGAAGGAACTGCTAGTCCCCATAGGATGTTATGGGTGCTATCACCATACGCCAAACTGGCTGCTGATTGGTTAACAGACAGGCCACTCACAGCCAACCAGCAGCCTGTTGCAGCCATATGAGTGACAGAACTCAAATGGGTTCCACCACTTGCAGGAGCCGTGCTGTATGTACATATAGCGCGGCTATGTCCGGCTTGGATCTGGTCATGCATTTATTTATTTTTTTACCATTAAGATGCATACTGGAGAAGAAGACCGACCTGCACCCATAGTTAGGTGAGTATGTATATATTTTTTTCTTTAACCATGTAGCAGGTTTCTACTGGACAAGTGTACCGACTGGCTCCAGGGACAAGGTGATTACAGTGTGTGTATATATTGCGCTTTTACTTTCTACGGTGTGTGAATACTGGGTTTATTTAATATTTATTTTACAGGTGGACTATAGGTACCAGCCATCCCTTAATGCCCTTCATGCTGGAACTTGTGGTTCTCGCAGGGAGGCTTGATGGGACCTGTAGCCCTTCTGTAAAAGACAATATTACTTTCTTTTAACAAGTCCCCGCTATTAACCTGACAACCACCAGCATGGGGTGCAGGAGATATACCCAGGCTTCAGACCAGGTACACTGGAGAGGGGGGACCCCTTTTTGGGGGGTCCCCACTTCCCCAGGAATCCTCGACCTGGGCTGACTAGTTAACCTGGGCTGACTAGAATAATGCTTTGGCTGGGGGGACCCCGTCAAATGTGTCCCCTTGCTGTGGCATTACCCCCCTGCTAGTAGAGCCCAGTGTTGGTTCTAAAAATACAATGGACTCATTCTTTCCCTCGTATTTTTAGAACCAGGGACAAATCCAAGAGCCCGTTGCTGGTTAATTAAATATGGGGGACCCCTACAAATTCTGTTTCCCATATTTTCTGAGGCAAGGCGAGCTCAGAGAACCTGGTGGTAGTTTGATTATGCTTTTTGGGTAGGACCTCATACATTTTTCTTCTCTAATTTTTGACTATTTACTTTTACACACAGAAGCACTACACAGATCACACTGTTTGTGCATGCTTCTGAGGAACACGCTGAACACAGGGACGTCTATTTGAAAAGTGTATTTTGTCCCGAGTTTCATCCATGTTTTTAATCACGTTTCTTAAGGCCCGTACACACTGGTCGATATATCGGACGTTCTCTTGAACGGCCGATATATCGCGGGTCCGTCGGCCATTGTGTACGGCCGATACGTCTGTGAACTCCGTCGTTCACAGACGTATCGCGTTGGCCGCGCAGCACAGCCGGCGGCCAATATATCTACCAATATATTGGCGCATCGCTGTGTGTGTACGGGGCGGTCGGCCGACCGCCCGTACACATGCTGCGGCGGGCTGCGGTGATTGACAGCTGAACTGGGCGGGCGTTTGTACACGCCCGCCCAATTCATGACGTCAGTCCCCGACGAATCGGGCAGTGTGTATGCACAGCACACTGCCCGATCCGTCCATAGATATATCTGCAGATCAATTGATCTGCAGATATATCTATTAGTGTGTACCCACCTTTAGTTTCTTATTCTTCCTTTAGCAATATGCCACTTCTGAGGTACAGGGATTCCCTCTTATCCACTGCATCATGGTCTGGTACCCTGCTGCCACCACCAGGCTCCTATACCGCCACCTGGAACTGCTTTTTACTCCAGGCTCCTACCACCAGCACCTGGATCCGGGGTATTTATGGCCATGGCACAGCTGCAACACATCCTGGTTGAAGTCAGCTACTTTTCACTGGCCACTTACTAAGGACCAGTGGAGTGCTTGGCATCAGACAGAGGACAGAGCTTGGAGACACTGAACTCAACGCAGGCAGGGCCGGATTAAGCCTTGGGGGTGCCCAGGGCACTTAAGACAGGGGGGCCCCGGTGGAAGTTGGAGGATGTATTACAGATTGTGCATACCTCCCAACATGTCCCATTTCAGGAGGGACAAAATGCTCTCTACCTGGACTTTCCTCTTAATATATGATTGGCATCACCTGTGTTGAACTATTTAATTGATAAGAAAGGTATTTCAACACAGGTGTTTGCAATCATAAATTAAGAAGGAAGTCCAGGTAGAGAGCATGTTATACCTCCTGAAATGGAGGGAGGTATAGATTGTGTATATTACATTTAAACCAAAGGTGTATATTCGTTTGAAACTAATACAGTAGCTCCACCTAATTGAGAGACAACTATTTTATAAAATTTTCTTGTATTGGAACAAAGACAACTTAAACAACCTTAAAATACACATAGAAAAATAAAATAATTTATCTTTTCACATGCAAGAATAGCATCAGCCTCTGTACTACTTACACACTGGGACAGGACTTAGGAGGACTAAGTGTGTGTCTCTATCTCTAGACCCAAATTGTTTAGTTGCATAAAAGTTTACACAGGACTCATACACCCAAGCAGGGAGGAGGAGAAGCTGAGATCCCTGTGTCACTTACAGCTCTCTCCACCCTCCCTCTGGTCAGAAAGCTCCATCGGTAGCTCATGAAACATGATATTCCTGTGTCTCTGACTGCTCTGCATGCTGTCCTGCTTGCATCCTGGCTCTCGCATTAAGAGGGAAAGCTAGTAATATCAGTGTGCTTTGGCCGGGGGGGCCCTGACACAGGGGTACAGTATGCCCTGCATCCCCCCCTTATTCTGGCTATGACCACAGGACAGCCATAGAACAGAATGTTTTGCGCCATTCAGTGAATATAGGGTACAAGCAGATGCAGGTGTCTTGGAAGAAGAAAATATGTTTATTTACTGCAATTAAAGGACAGTTAAATCGGTAGCACCCTGGTTAAGTTTGTTCCTTCCTTCAGCTGCCCTCGTTGGATGCCGCAGTGGCCATGTAAGTCACATGGGCATTAGAGAACAGGACCCGGCCTCGATCAGGTTCTAAGTTGTAGCACAAACATGCTACAGGTATTGGCCCTCATTCCGAGTTGATCGCTCGATAGCTGCTTTTAGCAGCAGTGCAAACGCTAAGCCGCCGCCCTCTGGGAGTGTATCTTAGCTTAGCAGAAGTGCGACCGAAAGGATCGCAGAACGGGGTTAATTTTTTTTTCAAGCAGTTTCAGAGTAGCTGCATGCCTACTCCCTCCTTGCGATTATTTCAGTCTGTTTAGTTCCTATTTTGACGTCACAAACAAGCCCTGCGTTCGGCCAGCCACTCCCCCGTTTCCCCAGGCACGCCTGCGTTTTTACCTGACACACCTGCGTTTTTTAGCACACTCCCGAAAAACGGTCAGTTACCTCCCAGAGACACCCACTTCCTGTCAATCACTCACCGGTCAACAGAGCGACTGAAAAGCGTCGCTAGACCTTGTGTGAAACTGCATAGTTTTTTGTGAAAGTACGTTGCGCGTGCGCACTGCGGCCCGTACGCATGCGCAGAAATGCAGGTTTTTACCGTGATCGCTACGCTGCGATCAACAGCTAGCGATCAACTCGGAATGAGGACCAATGTTTGTGGCTGGGTCCCATAAGTGTTGTTAAGAAAATGGTCACCATAGGGTTAATATCAAATACTGCAGCACCATAAATGAAGTCACAGCACTGAGTCTAAATAAGAATGAAAATGTCTAATGTAATATTAGTTATCTGTAAATGTTTAAACGCAGTGTATGGCACTGCAGGGAGAATATAAGGCCCATTGCTTCCAGTCCTAGTAGGGTTAATTCCAGGCGCTGTACACCCGGAAATATCAATAAAAAGCACTCACCACATCCATCAGTGAAGCTGCAGGAACGTTTTAGATGAACAAAAAAAAAGTTTGATATAAATACGAAAGATGTATATTATTTATTACAGGTATTTTTGATAGAGTGACATTGTATGACACTGGAATGGCATTCCAGATTAATGAATCATTTACATTGAGGCTAGGTAGGTGTTACACAGACCAAACACATTTCTTTAACTTGACTGAACACCGGGATTTTCACATGTGTCTGTGAAGTTTCCTGTGGAAATATACCAACTGTGATAGAGCATTCAAATAGCTCTTTGTTAAACTGCAGAACCCCCACCTTGTTGATCAATTTGCAGAGTTACAGTGGTAATTGAACTAAAGCTTTCAGCACTAGCCTGCTTTTGAAAAGGATTGAAAAAGTAAAAATTATTTGTATGGCACCAAGAGAACGTGTACTGCCCCATCTGAGAGGTGTGTCAAAATTATTGACCTGTGTCCAATTGTAAATCAGCCCCAAATAGTTACACAGTACAACACACACGGTACATTTTATCTATATATAAAAAAGTGAAAATATGTATGTAATTAATGTACAGTATGTATGTATGTATGTATGTATGTATGTATGTATGTATGTATGTTTGTTCTTCATAGGCTCCTACACAGGGCCGGCTCCAGGCCTACTAGCACCCTGAGCGAGAAAATGTAAAAGCGCCCCCTCCCCCGCTCCCGGAAAAGTGGGCGTGCCTCTGGAAAAGTGGGCGTGGCCTCGTAACTTCATATCATCAAACTATAAATATATTTTCACACAATTAGCAGCCTTACACATAGCCACAGTAGTGTTCCTTACACACAATGTCTCCAGTATAGTGCCAGATACACATAATGTGCAGTGCCAGATAGACATGACATGCCCCCCAGCAGTGCCAGCTACACATGACATGCCCCGCAGCAGTGCCAGCTAGACATGACATGCCCCGCAGCAGTGCCAGCTACACATGACATGCCCCGCAGCAGTGCCAGCTACACATGACATGCCCCCCAGCCGTGCCAGCTACACATGATAGTGTTCACTTTTTAGGGCATGGTGCTGATAACAGGGAGGGCACATTTTTAAGTTAGGAGGGCAAAATGATGTACATACTGCTTGTTGTTCCCATACCTATATGCTAAAGCATGGACAGTGCGCGCCGAAGGCGCGCAGCAAAAATTAAGGGGAGTTACTTCGTGGGGAAGGTACGTGGCCACATAATAGTGGCAATTTGCATTACACCACACAGTAGTGCAGCTAATACACACTGCACCAGGTAGAACCTCCTATACACTTTGCGCCAGGCACAGCACTGAGACACATTGCACCAGGGAGAGCACTGAGACACATTGCCTAGCCACAGACGCCTAGCGGGAACACTACATGACATGCCCCCCAGCAGTGCCAGCTACACGTGACATGCCCCCCAGCAGTGCCAGTGTTAAAGTAGAATATTTATCTTATATAATACCCTTTATGAGGTCTAAGAACACTGTACGCTAACTACGTATGAAGTACCGTAAGGGTACGTACGTTGCGTAACAATCGCTTAGCCGTGGTCGAGACGCTCAAGCGTTACGTTCGCTCACGGCCAAGAGATCACTGGCAGGCACGCTATTGGCTGCCGACTACCGTAATGATTTGCTATAGCGATGCGACCGCTCGAGACCACGAGGAGATCACCAACGGCGCATACGCTCACAATGTAAAACCTTTATATCTAAACCATAAACAGTGTATTATGCAGTAAACCCTTTGTGTAGTGATATGGTGTAAATGCAACACAGTATAACCTTACTAGCTTAAAAGCAGTTTGAGCGTCACTGACGCTCTGAGAATACTTAACTCTATAAGAAATACACAGATACCTGGGCTTAGGGTCCAACGCCTAATATATATATATTTTGAATGATATTCTTGCAAAAGAATTAATACAAATACAAATCATACACTACAACATAACATAGACTAACTAACCAGGTAACTACACAGTAAATACAATACAATTAAGTTTAAGAGAAAAATGAGAGAAAGAGAAGAGAGAGAAAGATATGGCCCATAATAACAAGAGAGAAACAGTATGATTACGGAGAAAAACTTACGCACAAAGGAAACGATCGCATGCGCCTCTGGACATCCAGCTCCCGATTTTCAGCAATGATAACCGTTGAAGAGTGAGAGCTGGATGTGATCGGCCTTTCTATTTATGCCCCACACACAATGCAATTCAATGGTCCCTACAATCTCATTGTTCATTGGACACAGGAATTCCTCCTCGCATTATAACAAAAGGTCATAGGTTGATTCATACAGGTGGGCTGTGACTATTTCCAACAGCTCAGGTGGGAGGGAAACTGGGTTTCCCGCCGCATGGGTAATAAAGTGCAAATAAAGTAAATGTTCATAAACTTCTTATGTCCATAACTATTCGCACGAGCGATTGATCTGCTTCAAACCAACACCGGAATATTTCTAATTAAATATTCTTCCGATGGATACTAAACACCACTGTATTACTCCTGTCTGACCCTTCGTATCAAACAAAGAGGGATTTCTCTGTTCATGAACATTCTATATTAACCAAACTTTCAGAATCTATCAAAGGGACCATGATCTACAAACTACATTATATAGTGAAAATATGTAACGATTGAGTCGCACGCTACGATCACATAAACTCTACCGTAAATACGCATACCGTGCGCCTGCGGGTGCCCGCGACTGTGAGTATGCGCACGTACGGGAGAGCGTACGCATGCGCAGCACGGACCTGTGTGAGGTGCAAATATGGTAGTGTGCATAGAGATATTTTTCTGACTTTGACAGTCCACCCTTTGGCAGTCAACAATAACTGCCACTTCCTGAAACATTTCAAAAGAGAAAAATATATGTCAGGGGTTAATACATTTACATGGTTGGGTAGGGGAGGAGAGGATAAGGTAGGAAAAGGGTATGACCTAGTGAGATAGCAGAAGCATGTGTGTATGAATCCGTGCTTGGGGGTCATGTATCATCGTGCCGTACGTGTTTTAAATCAAGCTTCGAGGTATTGCGAAGTATACATTTGAATTCCTTCTTATCCCGTGGTACGGGTCTGTGGATGGGCTGTCAAACTTTACCGAGCTCTTTTCGGCTTTGGTTGTAACAAAATGGGGGAGCACATTTTAGTTGATGATACATGAATGGGGGAGATATGTGATTGCTGATATCTGTGCCTGTATTCCCTATCGACTATGTGTGTCATTACCTGAGGGTTGTAGAAATGAAGAAAAGACATAATTACGGTAAATGCGGTGGTATTCTATGTCAGGTAAATGTACATTCGTCGATTGGGGTCTTGTTTGGTGTCTGTTGAATGCCGTCTTCTTTGTGCTTTTGCCCATAAGGTGCGAGCAAAAGCTGTCAATGTCCATAGATTTACAAAAGTGTTGGGCTAGCGTAATTTTAAAATTTCTAGGGAAACTGGGGATCCATGGCATAGTTCATCAAAATCTGTGTATCAGGTTGTCAAAACTTCTTCTTTAATCCATCTGTTGTCTGTATATCGGCTCATCAAATTCCTCGTCCAAGTGGGTCTTTTTACCTTGGAGGAAACGGAAAAACAGGTGAAAGAAACGGACCGTAGAAATCGCATTTTCATCACATCATTGTTTCTACATTTGGGTCATAAATCAAGTCCATTGGAATTACAGTTTCCTCACTCCTTAAACTCATTACCCTAGTACGATGATTGCACCTCATTAAAGCCTGACCGCATCTAAATATCAAACCAATCGTTATGATAACACCTAAGATACATAGGAGAAACTTCCCAACATCCATTATAACTCCTTGGGCCCATTCTCCTAAACCGGAGAACCAATTTCGCGGGTTCAACCATGACACCCAACCAGTCAGCTCATTACTCACAGCAGCAAGGGTGAGATTGTGTCTTCTGCGAAATTCCCACTTTAGTTGGAGAATATCGTCCATCTTTTGGTCTATGACCTCGACCGGGTCCTCGGTGCTATTCGTAATATATGTGCAACATTTCACGCCGTATTGTGTTGCCAGTGTGACACAATATCCGCCTGTTACTGCTGTGAGGTAATTAAGAACCATTCTATGCTGGACTAGTTCTGTTTTGTAAGCCTGAAGTTCCCTTCCAGTATACCTAAACGTGTCATCATACATTTCAGTGATATTATCTAACAAATTGGCGAGCGCAGAAATGTATTTATAATTCAACACTCCTCTAGCGGTGTGAGTGATATCTAACGCGATTAAGAATTGAATCCCGGTGGATTCACTGATCATGTCAGAGGCCGGGTGCTCTGTTCTTTCTATCAGGTGCCGTTTAACGATGTGCTCGTAATGAGTATGAGTATAAGGAGTTTGGGCAACACGGTGTATGTCTTTCATTTTGTCATGTGATACAGTCATTACTTCAGGCAGTACTTTTCCAATATAACACAATCCTTCAGAGTTTGGGGCAAGCCACTTATACGCCTTTCTCCCGCATATGAAATATGCATCATCGGGGAGAACATATGGGACGGAGTAGGACATAACCATATTACACACCTTCCATGTGAAATCTCCTAACCCTAATTCTTCCATCTGCTTAGTACACGTATTAGGTTGTACGATATGTGCACAGTATCCTGGTGATACCTCTCCAACTCTCGTAATCCTATTTCCTAAGGTATACCTATACCGGAAAGATTTTCCTCTACTGGCTATGTGGCGTATAAGCTCTGTATCTGTAGGCATTCTATCTGCTCTGTGTGAAAAGGTCATGGTTTGATTACTCCATGACACTTCCCAATTTCCCGGCTTTCGGGGATTGGAGATGTTAAAACATAACAGGGACCTATCCACATGGTATTGGTGGAGCTTCAAACTAGGAGGGCTGGAGATATTAAACCTCCTGTCCACCGGTCTCCCACCACTTAACTCAAGTACCTCCCCTAACGTTAAAGGAAATGGTACTAGCCCTGATTTGCTATGACCTTGAGGTACTTGAGAGCATACCCAACAATCTGTTTTATTTAACACACTACCCACTAAAGAGTGATAGTCACTCAAGGGATGCCGGTCCATATGGATATTAAAACTGGATTGGCATTTCTTTATGCACCCATCCTCAATGACATTGTTACAAAGCCGACAGATACAGTTTTCTTCAGCTAACAATCCTTCACAATTCCTTCTATGGTCAATGCTATCGGATCGTTTTCTGATACTCGCCTTTACTTGTTGGTTAAGTTGTTCTTGGAAAACTACGCCTCCATTTCTGTCATCAGAACCCATTCCAGAACCTCTCTCGAACTCCATGGTACTCTCGCCGGAACAGACTGCTCTGGTCAACATCATGGTCAACAGGAAAATCCGGATCACAGTCTCTTGGGGCAAGTCCATCTTGTAGGAGGAAACGGAGAAGAATGAGAAGGGGGAAAAAAAATAATTTGAGGGAGAGGGGATGGGAAGTTGGAGAAAAACAATAAAAGGGAGCAGGGGATCGACAACTGCTTTTGATCTTGTGGTTCTCGATGCTCAGGTGCCGCCTTAGTCCTCCTGGAACAGACACTCTAGTGATACAACCTCTACCGTCTGTTCCTTATCACAGAACTTCTCTGGATCAACGACCTTCTTACAGTGGGACGAATGAACCCAAGTCTCTCTCTCAGCAACCTTCAATGCTGTAGTGCTAGTCAATAAGACCTGGTATGGTCCTTCCCATCTGTCAATAAGGCAACCTGAGCGTAGAAAATTCCGTATCATTACATAATCCCCAGGTTCAATGTCATGACAATTACTATCTGGTAAGTCAGGAATCACTAACTTCAGATTATCATTTTGATTCCTTAACTGTTTACTCATGTTAATCAAGTATTTTACAGTCACTTCATTGTTACACTTCAAATCATCCTGAGGGTTAATCATAACATGCGGTTGTCGACCAAACAAGATTTCAAAGGGAGACAGATTAAGAGGGGACCTGGGAGTGGTTCTGATGCTGTACAGTACAATGGGTAAAGCTTCTGGCCATGTCAATCCTGTCTCTGCCATCACTTTACTCAGTTTATTTTTAATAGTGCTGTTCACTCTTTCCACTTTCGCACTCGCCTGTGGACGGTATGGAGTGTGCAGCTTGCTATCAATTCCCATCAACTTACACATTCCTGGAAAGACATCACCTGTAAAATGGGTACCCCTATCACTTTCGATAATTCTAGGGATACCATATCTACATACAAATTCCTGCACAATTTTCTTAGCAGTAAACATAGCGGTATTTGTGGCCGCCGGAAATGCTTCGACCCAATTTGAGAAAACATCTATACAAACAAGTACATATTTCAAATTTCGACAAGGGGGTAATTGAATAAATTCAATCTGTATTACCTGGAAAGGGCCGCCGGCAGGTGGGATATGGGATGGTTCTGTTGGTATTGTTTTTCCGATGTTCTTTCTCAGACAGGTAAGGCATGACATTGCTCTTTTACTCGCATGAGATGAAAATCCTGGGGCACACCAATATGCTCTTACCAACTTGCACATCCCTTCCCTGCCCAGATGAGTCAGCCCATGAGCTGCCTCAGCTAAACATGGAAGATATGCTCTGGGGGCCACCGGTTTACCTTGTCCATCCGTCCAGAGTCCTGAGGACTCCTGGCCATATCCCTTTGCCTTCCAGACTGCCTTTTCCTGTGTGGAACACAAATTTTGCATCTCACACAACTTCTGTGTGTTGATGGTATTAAATACCATCAGTTGTGTGGTGTCTGTCTGTCTGGGGGTACCAGCTGCTAATTTAGCCGCTTCGTCTGCTCGGCTGTTACCAAGTGATATTGGGTCTTGGCTATATGTGTGTGCTTTACATTTGATAACAGCCACTCTGTCGGGTTCCTGTATCGCTGTTAGAAGCCTTTTTATGTGAGCTGCATGCGCTACCGGTGTACCAGCTGCCGTCATGAAATTTCTGAGGCGCCATAGGGCTCCGAAATCATGGACTACCCCGAATGCGTATCTAGAATCGGTGTAGATATTGGCTGATTTGCCCTTAGCCAATTCACATGCTCTGGTTAGGGCGACCAGTTCAGCAACCTGGGCTGAGTGAGGTGGGCCTAGCGGTTCCGCTTCTATGGTGCCTTGGTCATCTACGACTGCGTATCCAGTACACAAGTCTCCCGAGTCTGACTGTCTATGGCAACTACCGTCCGTGTAGAACGTAAGTTCTGCATCTTCCAGTGGGTTGTCACTGATGTCAGGCCTTGCGATAAAATTTTGGGTCAAATATTCCATACAATCATGAGTGTCTTCCTTTGTATTAAATTCTCCTTCCCCACCACTCTCATCCTCCACCCTTTGTGCCTGTCCAGGCACACCTGGGAGATATGTTGCAGGGTTTAATGCACTGCATCTCCTTATGGTGATGTTTACGGGGGCCATTAGTGCCAATTCCCATCTTGTAAACCGCGCTGATGAGACGTGTCTGGTTTGGGCAGAATTCAACAAGGCTGACACTGCATGTGGTGTATGAATTGTGAGGTTGTGACCTAGCACGACGTCTTCGCTTTTCGTTACTAGCAATGCTATCGCAGCAACGCTTCGCAAGCATGTGGGGAGGGATCGCGCTACCGTATCTAGCTGAGCGCTGTAATATGCTACCGGCCTGCTGGCATCACCGTGCTTTTGGGTTAGTACACCTGCCGCGCAACCAGCACTTTCTGTTCCGTATAGTTCAAAGGATTTCCCATAGTCCGGCATACCCAATGCTGGTGCCTGCGTTAGGCACTGTTTAAGTTTCTCAAATGCTGTCTCAGACTCGTCTGTATGCGAAATCCGATCAGGTTTGTTTGAGGAGACCATTTCCTGCAAGGGTAACGCTAGGATGGAAAACCCTGGGATCCAGTTACGGCAATACCCACACATTCCTAAAAATGTTCTGATCTGTTGCTGGGTTTGTGGCAGAGTCATGTCTCTAATTGCTTGAATTCTATCAGCGGTCAGGTGTCTCAGTCCTTGTGTTAAACAGTGTCCCAAATATTTTACCTTAGTTTGGCATAATTGCAACTTGTCTTTGGAAACCTTGTGTCCTGTGTCTGAAAGATGAAACAGGAGCTGTTTCGTATCCTTCAGGGATGCTTCCAATGAATCAGAACACAGTAGTAGATCATCCACGTACTGTATTAATACTGATCCACTCACTGGTTGGAAAGACTGTAAACAATCATGCAAAGCCTGAGAAAATATACTTGGGCTATCTATGAATCCTTGTGGTAATCGAGTCCATGTGTATTGGACTCCTCTGTATGTAAATGCAAACAAATATTGACTGTCAGGGTGCAGAGGTACCGAAAAGAAAGCGGAGCAGAGGTCAATAACAGTGAAAAATTTCGCAGTGGGAGGGATTTGCATTAGGATGACAGCTGGATTTGGCACTACGGGGAACTGACTCTCAACTATTTTGTTAATCCCCCTTAGATCCTGCACTAGCCGGTAACCCCTCCCCCCACTCTTTTTAACAGGGAAGATGGGACTATTGGCAGTGCTGGACGTTCTTACCAGAATGCCCTGTTGTAGCAAGCGCTCTATTACGGGATAAACTCCTAACTCCACCTCTGGCTTCAGAGGGTACTGTGGGATTTTTGGAGCTATCCTACCATCTTTTACTTGTACAACTACCGGAGCTACGTTTGCCATTAATCCAGTGTCCTGTCCATCTTTAGTCCAAAGTGACTCTGGTATCTGAGATGTCATTTCTTCTACTTGGGAGGGAGTCCTATTTGTCATAATGGTATGTGACATTAATTTTGACGGGGAGTCTAACATGTCTCGTACTTCCTGAGCGTGATTCTCAGGTATGTCCAAGAATACACCTTCAGGAGTACAATAAATGACGCACCCCATTTTACACAATAAGTCTCTACCCAGGAGATTGGTCGGTGCCGATGCAGCCAGCAAAAAGGAATGCTTGGTATGTAACGGCCCTACTGTAATCTCGGCTGGTTTGCTAACAGGGTAGTGCTGGACTACTCCCGTTACCCCTATGGCTGGAATTGTCTTACCAGTGGTTCTCATGCCCACTGTCGAATTTATCACTGATTTGGCCGCCCCTGTGTCTACAAGAAAGTTTAATGATTTACCAGCTACATTGATTGCAATTTCTGGTTCACTTCCAAGGCTTGCAATCAATTTTACTGGCTGCAGATTACAGGTATGGCCACACCCCTATTGGGTATGGTGACCTCCCTAAATTCCGCTGGCAGCAACTACTTGTGAGGGAGTTAGCTGGGAACTACCAGAGGTTTGCCAATCTCTGTTTGGGGGGTATCTTTTTGTTTCCCCTGCATGTGGCTCATAACTCCGTTTCTGCGGACCCTGCTCCCAATGTCGTGTGTCGTGTCGTTGTCTAGGGGGTTGATAAGATTTTTGTACATTTCTCGATCTACAGTCTCGTGCAAAGTGTCCCTGTTTGTGACAAAAATAACATGTTACCACATTTGACTTACCCACAGGGTTTGGTGATGTTAACACAGGCTGTTTTGTGGTCAGGGCCTGTATACTTACTGCCATTAACTTATCACTTTGTTGTTCCCTGTGTCTGGTGATGTTCCTATCGTGATCAATAGCAGCCTCTCTCAAAGTAGCCACAGACAGACCTCGCCAACATGGTTGTGTGGTCTGTACCCTAGTCTTTAATGATTCTTTTAAACCATCCATCAGTACCGATACTGCTACTTCTCGATGGTTTATGTTTGTTTTAATGTCCTCTATGCCTGTGTATTTTGCCATTTCTGATAATGCTCTGTGAAAATACTCTGCAGCTGTTTCTGACTCCTTCTGTTTAATGGAGAATATTTTGTTCCATTTAACTACGGCTGGGAAATACTCCTTTAACTGTAAGCTTATTCTTTTTACATTGTCTTTGTTGTACACATCTGTAAGAGGTACATCCTGATCTAATCCGCAATCAGCTAAAAATTGAGTTGCATCAACATTGGAGGGTAAACATGCTCTCAGCAATATCTGCCAGTCTTTGTTGTTGGGCTCTACAGTGTTACCTAGGTCTCTGATGTATTTTTGGCTGGCAACTAAGTCTTTTCTAGGGTCAGGGAATTCAGACACTATGGTCCTTAATTCCATTCTGGAAAATGGGCTATACATGGCAATGTTCCTCACAGGGGTAACTCCTGATGTGTCAGTTTTCCCATTTGGAACAGCTATTACCCTAACAGGATTAACTCTAACAATATCACTCTGTGTGGGTTCTATAGCCTGTGGTGAAATGGCTTCAGCATAGTGTATGGTGCCGTACTTACCTGTAGATACGACCTCACCTATCCCTCCGCTAGGGGCCCTTGTTACTAATATCGTGGGTGGAGCTGTGCCTACTGTGGTCTCTGCTATGGTGGCTGCTAGAGAGAGCGCTGAAATTGTTGCCGATTCGTCTTCTTGATCACACTCCTGAGGAAAGTTCAAAACAGGGTACAACTTGCACGGGTTAATACTTGCATTGGTTAATTGGTTAACATTATCTTTAACATTTACACAGTTGCTAAGTGTTTGTGTGTTACACCTTAGTGCGTCATTCTCCGCAACCAATTTCTCTCCCGATATATATGGTGGCGGTGGGGCCGTGGCTATCAGTTTTCTGATTGAGCCAGATCCCGCCGCCTGAGCCAATCCTCTCTGTATGTCACCCTCCTGTTGCCACAACTGCAAATAATCATAATGCTTGATTCGTCTCTTTGCTGATTTAATGAGACATATCCTTCTCCTTAAATTCGTTAACACTTCTGTGCTGAAGCTACCTACTCTTGGGAATTTCTCCCCGTCATGTACTGTCATTCTCTCCCATTCATCACATAAAGCTTCTGTGTGACTTCCGTATTTCTCACACATTACATACCTTGCCGACCCAATTGGTCGGTTCACTGAATCAACCCGAACCGAGGTTGATCGCCCCCTACCTGAACAAGTGGCCCCCATAGTTCGAAGGTGTTGCTTTATTCAGCCAACCCTTACGCAAACCAAATGTCCAAAATAGGCTGACGGTGGCGGTTTACCGAGTACCCCACTCACTCGCCCACGCCGACCAATACGACCTGATCACACCGATATGGTGCTGGCGTACTCGACCTAGGGTCCCTGCGACCTGAACCTCTATTTACTGGAACCTGTGAGGGTGATCCGAAGAACACTTACTCTTTCCAGTAACTATTGGTTGTTGGATAGTTCCTGAGTGAGCAGCGAACTTCCCTTAAAATAAAAAAATTTACACAAATCACGTTAGAATGTACAAATAGCGTTTATGACCTTCGTACACAAATAGTACCGGTCAGGTTTACTAATGTACACAATTATGTGCGGTACAATCGTTCAGCACATAAGCAACTAATCTTATGTACGGAGCGACCAGTGGAATCGAAAATTGCGGCTGCGAATTCCTTCAGCAAGAGCTTGTATGGCCTATATGGGTGTTGCACCAACCCTTTCTTGGTGTTGTGCCTGTGGACTGTATAGCGGACTTCCTTGTCTGCTGTACCTGAACCTGTTGGTCTGCTATGACCTCCTGGTCTGTTACAGTATGACCTCCTGATCTGCTACACTCTAATGCTCAAATTGTATGTTTTAACCAGGGATGCCTCCCTAGCCACCATGTACGTCACTTACACGCATGTACCTCACGAGAACTCGACTTTTCTTGTGGTTCAACCTGTAAAATTGTATACAACACACTCACTCACCACATGTACACTTTTGTTTCTATTTCTATTTCTGCGCAGAAATTTCTCTTTAGACCAGATGTGTTACAAATTAGGAGAAGGATCTATTAATTTAAATTTCGAATTTAAAATAAATTTGTGCGATTTATCGCCTGGCGTTATTTACCGCGTGGCGCTACTTATCGCGTTGAGAGGAGAGAAAAAAACTTGTGATTTGAGTTACGTGGGCGTAACCGTACGCTCCGTTGCGTAATATACGCTGCGTGCGTCGGCCTTTGGTTTGCGTGCACAAATCTCAGTCTTTTGTTAGAGACACGTGTACGCAAAGCAAAGATCCACCGTAACACAATTTATACGTTTATCAATGTAGATGATCCTTGATCATCTACCGCACACCACACTGACTTCGCCTTATCTCCCAGGCAAAACTGTGTGTTTGTCTATATTTTAACTATGTTATCTTTACTTTTACACTTTGAAATAGCGGCAAATCTCTCTTAGCACGTTTATCAACTATATAATAGCAAACAGGAGAGTGATATACGAAAATACACGAATGAAAAGAAATGCAGATATGCGTGCGTGTGTACGCAAGACAGAAAAATAAACAGTTTTAAAAGAGACTAGCGTGTTGTTCTTACCTCCGGTTCCCGGATTCCTTCAGCACCCTTTACTAAGAGAAGCAGACGCTTATCCAAACAGCACTACGAGGAATATGATCTCCCGCCCTTTGCTGCTGGATAATGTCTGCTGTAATTACCTAGTGCAGATATGTGAAGGACAGGACGAGCCCGCAATTGTTAAAGTAGAATATTTATCTTATATAATACCCTTTATGAGGTCTAAGAACACTGTACGCTAACTACGTATGAAGTACCGTAAGGGTACGTACGTTGCGTAACAATCGCTTAGCCGTGGTCGAGACGCTCAAGCGTTACGTTCGCTCACGGCCAAGAGATCACTGGCAGGCACGCTATTGGCTGCCGACTACCGTAATGATTCGCTATAGCGATGCGACCGCTCGAGACCACGAGGAGATCACCAACGGCGCATACGCTCACAATGTAAAACCTTTATATCTAAACCATAAACAGTGTATTATGCAGTAAACCCTTTGTGTAGTGATATGGTGTAAATGCAACACAGTATAACCTTACTAGCTTAAAAGCAGTTTGAGCGTCACTGACGCTCTGAGAATACTTAACTCTATAAGAAATACACAGATACCTGGGCTTAGGGTCCAACGCCTAATATATATATATTTTGAATGATATTCTTGCAAAAGAATTAATACAAATACAAATCATACACTACAACATAACATAGACTAACTAACCAGGTAACTACACAGTAAATACAATACAATTAAGTTTAAGAGAAAAATGAGAGAAAGAGAAGAGAGAGAAAGATATGGCCCATAATAACAAGAGAGAAACAGTATGATTACGGAGAAAAACTTACGCACAAAGGAAACGATCGCATGCGCCTCTGGACATCCAGCTCCCGATTTTCAGCAATGATAACCGTTGAAGAGTGAGAGCTGGATGTGATCGGCCTTTCTATTTATGCCCCACACACAATGCAATTCAATGGTCCCTACAATCTCATTGTTCATTGGACACAGGAATTCCTCCTCGCATTATAACAAAAGGTCATAGGTTGATTCATACAGGTGGGCTGTGACTATTTCCAACAGCTCAGGTGGGAGGGAAACTGGGTTTCCCGCCGCATGGGTAATAAAGTGCAAATAAAGTAAATGTTCATAAACTTCTTATGTCCATAACTATTCGCACGAGCGATTGATCTGCTTCAAACCAACACCGGAATATTTCTAATTAAATATTCTTCCGATGGATACTAAACACCACTGTATTACTCCTGTCTGACCCTTCGTATCAAACAAAGAGGGATTTCTCTGTTCATGAACATTCTATATTAACCAAACTTTCAGAATCTATCAAAGGGACCATGATCTACAAACTACATTATATAGTGAAAATATGTAACGATTGAGTCGCACGCTACGATCACATAAACTCTACCGTAAATACGCATACCGTGCGCCTGCGGGTGCCCGCGACTGTGAGTATGCGCACGTACGGGAGAGCGTACGCATGCGCAGCACGGACCTGTGTGAGGTGCAAATATGGTAGTGTGCATAGAGATATTTTTCTGACTTTGACACCAGCTACACGTGACATGCCCCCCAGCAGTGCCAGCTACACGTGACATGCCCCCCCAGCAGTGCCAGCTACACGTGACATGCCCCCCAGCAGTGCCAGCTACATAAATGGCCACACAGTGCCAGATATGCACCCACAGTTCAGATACATAAATGCCCCCAAAGTGCCAGATACATAAATGCCCCCACAGTGCAGATATGCCCCCCACAGTGCCAGATAAATAAATGCCCCCACAGTGCCAGATACATAAATGCCCCCACAGTGCCAGATACATAAATGCCCCCACAGTGCCAGATACATAAGTGCCCACACAGTGCCAGATACATAAGTGCCCCCACAGTGCCAGATATAAAAATGCCCACACAGTGCCAGATATGTCCCCACAGTGCCAGATATAAAAATGCCCACACAGTGCCAGATATGTCCCCACAGTGCCAGATATAAAAATGCCCCCACAGTGCCAGATATGCCCCCACAGGGCCAGATACATAAATGCCCCCAGTGCCAGATACATAAATGCCCCCAGTGCCAGATGCATAAATGCCCCCAGTGCCAGATGCATAAGTGCCCACACAGTGCCAGATACATTATTGCCCCCCACAGTGTCAGATACATTAATGCCCCCAGTGCCAGATATGCCCCCACAGTGCCAGATACATTAATGCCCCCAGTGCCAGATATGCCTCCAGTGATAGATACATTAATGCCCCCAGTGCCAGATATGCCCCCACAGTGCCAGATACATTAATGCCCCCAGTGCCAGATATGCCCCCACAGTGCCAGATACATTAATGCCCCCAGTGCCAGATATTCCCCCACAGTGCCAGATACATTAATACCCCCAGTGCCAGATATGCCCCCACAGTGATAGATACATTAATGCCCCCAGTGCCAGATATGCCCCCACAGTGCCAGATACCTTAATGCCCCCAGTGCCAGATATGCCCCCACAGTGACAGAAACATTAATGCCCCCAGTGCCAGAAACATTAATGCCCCCAGTGCCAGATATGCCCCCACAGTGACAGAAACATTAATGCCCCCAGTGCCAGATATGCCCCCACAGTGCCAGATACATTAATGCCCCCAGTGCCAGATATGCCTCCAGTGATAGATACATTAATGCCCCCAGTGCCAGATATGCCCCCACAGTGCCAGATACATTAATGCCCCCAGTGCCAGATATTCCCCTACAGTGACAGAAACATTAATGCCCCCAGTGCCAGATATGCCCCCACAGTGCCAGATACATTAATGCCCCCAGTGCCAGATAAGCCTCCAGTGATAGATACATTAATGCCCCCAGTGCCAGATATGCCCCCACAGTGCCAGATACATTAATGCCCCCAGTGCCAGATATGCCCCCACAGTGCCAGATACATTAATGCCCCCAGTGCCAGATATTCCCCCACAGTGCCAGATACATTAATACCCCCAGTGCCAGATATGCCCCCACAGTGATAGATACATTAATGCCCCCAGTGCCAGATATGCCCCCACAGTGCCAGATACCTTAATGCCCCCAGTGCCAGATATGCCCCCACAGTGACAGAAACATTAATGCCCCCAGTGCCAGATATGCCCCCACAGTGACAGAAACATTAATGCCCCCAGTGCCAGATATGCCCCCACAGTGACAGAAACATTAATGCCCCCACTGTGCCACATATGTCCCCTGAGTACCTGATGTGCCGGGCGCCGGCGATGAGGGAGGGGGAATGCAGCTGCAGGCAGGCGCGCTGTGCGGCGCCTGTGCCCTAGTGATCTGTGCGCGCTGTGCGGCGCCAGTGTCTTACATCAGACGCCGGCGCCGAACAGCGCGGCGTGCGCAGGGCTAGGACAGGGCCGGCTCCAGGCTCCAACATGTCGGCGCCAGCGTGCGGCGCCCTTTAAGAGTGGCGCCCTGCGCGGGCGCTCGACTCGAACATGCCTAGAGCCGGCCTGCTCCTATATGACTTGATGGATCTGGACCAAACTTGGTACACATACCTTTAATTATCCAACTTATAATATTGGCAGGGTTTAAATTAAATAAAAGCCACCCCTTTCGGGGCCAGGACCATATCTTTGATATATATAAAATTCAGCGGCCTGTTTGTTTGTTTGCATGTCCGGTTATGCATTCGGACACCCCTGCACCGATTGGGATGAAACCAACACGAGGTGGTCCAGTTGGATCCTGTTCTGGGACTTCCACTGTATGGATATGGAAGAAAACTTCACAAAGTGGTAATATTGCATCCCAGAAGACATACAAGGGGTTTAGGTCCCAGTCGGACCTCACGGCGGAACGCGTCAGACAGAACTTTGACCCAGGGAGCCTCTTCTGGTCCTTCTACTTGATGGATTTGGAAGAAAACTTCACAAAGTGTTAACATTGGATCACAGAAGACATAATAAGGGGTTGGGGTCTAAGTTGGACCTCCCGTTGGTGTACGCTGGGCAGAACTTTGCCCCAGGAAGCCTGTTCTAGGCCTGCCACTGGATGGATTTGGAGGAATACTTCACAGAGTGGTAACATTGGATCCAAGAAGACATACTAGGGGATTGGGGTCCTGGTCGGCCCTTCCATTGATGTATGCTGGGCAGAACTTTGACACAGAGAGCTTATTCTGGGCCTTCCACTGGATGAATTTGGATGAAAACTTTAATGAACTGTAATTACTGACAGAAAAGATCATAATTCAATGATCTCGAATAAATGACTGAAATAACCATTAATCGATTAACTAAAATAAATGACAGAAAGGGAGGTGGGGGCGTGGCCTGGCTGTAACCCTGGGCAGACGTGCAGCAGCGGGGCTCCTGCATATTTCGCCCCAATCTCTGCTTCCCTGCTGTTCCCCCCGGATCTGACTGCCCCCTGAGGCCTGCCTACGGTGGAGAGTGACCTGCAGTGCGGCCCCGTGCAGCGGCGTGCCCGTACAGACTTTTCCGGCAGTGCGGCCTACATCGCGCATTGAAGCCGGGGCCTTTGGAGACGGCCTGGTGGGAGGCTCCGGGCCGCGGCGGGACCCGTACAGCGCCCTGTGGACGTCCCTCAACCCCCCCACGACGTGGAGACCCTCCCAGGACCCTCAGGTACCTCTCCATTACGGGGGAACCCTCCAGGAGCCTGCAAGTCCCAGACGCAGCACTGTGTCTCCTTGCCTGTCCCTGCTGCGGCGGCCATTTTAACTCATATATAACAGCACACACTGGCTGCACAGAGACTGAGATCTCCCTGGATTGGGTTTTCTCCCTGCAATAAGCCTATTACACACCCAGTGCTTCTGCACTATTTCAGCTGCATTCACCTTCAACTGCTACCTGGGGGGCCTGGTGTTTAGGGGCATTTACTGACTGATACCTGTCAATTTGTCTCACAAAATACTCAGACCTCCCCCCTGCAGCTCTAATGCCTTGAATTAGACCCTTGCCCCATGCCATGACCCTCTGAATCACCCGCATACAATAGGGTCTGGTGGCTGATGACATAGCCCGGGACACTCGTACCGCAACGGGGACTTTACAAGTCAGATATGAAGTGCTTCTGATCCACCTATGTGACTTTCCTCTGTTTTACTGTATATTATGGTGTATAACATCTGCTGATGGGGAAAACTAAGAGGGGAGGGAAATCATCTGCAGCTAAGAAATCTGGTGACAAGTCCCTACAATCTAATTTGTTTCGTTATCTTCAACCGGACACTGAAAGTGAGGACACTCGTTCATCATCCTCTGTGTCTGGCTCTCCTGCTGGCATCGGAGGGATGGCGGGAGCCGACTCTTCACCGTTGGACAAGGGGCCTGAAGCCTCAATGGCAGATGTTTTGACCTACTTGCGTTCACTTCCTACCAAAAAGGATCTGCCTACCAAGAGAGACTTTCTGGATCTGGAACAAAAGAAACGGGACACGGTCAAATCTGAGATCTCCGTACTTCAGGCAGATATCTCTCAAATATCACACCGAGTTTCAGATATGGAAGACCACGTTGATGAAGTTTCCTCATTTCAACGGAAGCTCTGCGATACTGTTACTCTTCAGGCTCAGGAACTGAGGGCTCTCTGGCGTCGACAAGACGACCTTGACAACAGAGGTCGGAGAAACAACTTACGCGTCAGGGGGTTACCGGAAGATGTCTAGGGTCCGGGGATTGCAGACGCCCTTACTAAGATCTTCAATGAGATCATTGATGCAAATCCGGACAACATCATACTGTTTGATAGGGCTCATAGAGCACTACGCCCGAAAGGTCTTTCTTCTGAGGCTCCCAGAGATATTATATGTCGTCTTCATTACTATCACGTTAAGGAGGAGATTCTTACTAAAGCCCGCAAACTAGATCGACTGGAATTTGATAAGAATGTGATTCAGATCTTTCCAGACCTGTCATGGTGTACGCTCCAGCAACGTAGATCTCTTAAGCCCCTGACAGAGGCTCTTAAAGAGAAGGGTATACGATTCCAATGGGGCTTTCCCTTTAATATTCAAGCCACATTTGAGGGAAGACAGGTTTTCTTGCACACGCCAGACGACTTGGATAATTTTTGTTCTACACTGTCTATACCTAAGCCTGCCTTATCGGATTGGACACAATCTTACCACCGTATTGATCCTCTGAAAGCCTCCAGCCCCACGGGCGTCTTGGACCCCGGTCAGCAACAGGTAACGGGGTTCGACCCGGTCGCCCCCGAATAATGGCGAGGCTGGGACTTGATATATAACTTGTCTCTTTCTCCTTGATATAAAGTTGTTTGATAAAGCTTAGCTTTGAGCGGCTCTGCTTGGTCCTTAGATGTCTGGTAGAGCCAATCTGGGAGCGCAGTGCTAGGTCATTGCTCTTCCTCCACACCAGAGAGTCTGCTTTAAAGTTTAGTCACTTAGTGATATTACCTTTGCATGCCTCCACCCCTTCCCTTTCCCCGACACTCCTGTTGATTGGATCTGTTGCGTTCTATTGCTTTCTATAAGATTTTATTCTATTTTTTTATTTTCAATTGTCTAGATAGAGATGACTGTCCCCACTGCGTTTACTTCAGAATAGGGGGACCCTTGTATGTATAATAATGATGTCAGATGGTTGTTTTTGGAGTCTCCTTAGTTACACGCTGTGCTGCTCTTGTCCCGAGGTTGTGTTGTCTCTACTGTGCCCCAGTTGGGTCAGGCCGCCTGCCTGTTTTGGCTCTTAAGTCGTGGGTATGACCTCCCTATGACTTAACGGCGGTGAAATTACCATTTTACAAGACGTAATATTATTGTCATATAGTTCTATGTTCTCTGTACTGGTCTTTCTTCTTGTGCTTTTCTTTCTCTTGCTCTTTCTCCCTTCCTCTTATTTCTTGGTCTCTCCGCCTATCTCCATTGCAGCCCGAGGTATCCAACACGATCGGACCCTGTACCTTCCTCGCATTTTTGGTAAGTCAATGTTACCTTTATTGTCCACTGTAGACAACCAATTCAGCCTTCCCAATGTCTTTTGACCTTAGGCTATGCTCCTTCAACATGAAGGGGCTTAATATTCCTGAAAAGCGGTCCACTTTGCTACGGGAGTTATGGGCGGAGCGTATAGACATTGCTTTTCTTCAGGAGACCCATTTTAAAAGTCAAGCCTCCCCTAAATTAGGAAATTATCAGTATCCCCAGGTTTTTTGTAACAATAACGCTGTCAATAAATCTCTGGGGGTAGCGATATTAGTGGCACGCCGGGTCCCGGATGCTTCTCACCTGATTCTGGAAGAAGGTCGGTGCCAGGTTGTTAAATGCACAATACATAACCAGGTCTATACTCTTGTTAATATATACGCTCCTAATAAACGCCAAAGACAGTTTTTCACCAAAATACTGCGACAACTAGAGCCCATTAAAGAAGGACGTCTGATTGTGGGGGGCGACTTTAACTGGTCCTTAGACACGGGGATAGACTGTTCACCTTCCCTGACTAGACGGCTGACACGGGATCACCGTCGTGTGAGCCGACTTCTCCGTGAGTTTCAGTTGATGGACTTATGGAGAACTCAACATCCGACGGGAAAGGATTACACCTTCTTTTCTCCTCCTCACAACATGTACTCACGCCCAGACTACTTCTTAGTTGAGCATAGGTTTTTACACTTATTCCCTTCAAGTGCAATTGGGCACATCACATGGTCAGACCATGCCCCGGTATATATCTCTGTTTCACTTTCACCGGCCCCCACTGCACCATGGTCATGGAGGTTTAATAACTCCTTGACGCAAGATCCTTGTTTAAAGGCTAAACTCACCTCCGCCATCTCAGACTATATTGCGACAAATGACACCCCAGACGTTAGTGCAGTTACAATTTGGGAGGCACACAAATGTGTAGTTCGGGGAAGATGTATACAGCTTGGCTCTCAGCTCAAGAAAGAACTAATGGCACAGAGACAGCAGCTCATTGAACGAATAGCGACTCTAGAGGCCTCGCACCAGTTCTCCCTTGATGCAGGGGTCTTTCTCGAACTAACTGAGGCTCGTCAAGCCCTTAATAAATTTTTATGGGATAAAACCAAATTAGGAATGACCAAGTGTCGCCATAAATTTTATTTGTGGGGCAACAAACCAGGTGCTATGCTCGCTAGGGCATTAAGGGCCCAAAGATTGCAGTCTTATGTTCGCTCCGTTCATGGGCCGGGGGGACGTGCTGCAAATACATTGCCTCAGATTGCTCATTCCTTCCAAAATTACTACGAGTCCCTCTATAATCTTAGAAAAGATCAAACCCCTCAGGCTGCCGCTGATCTGAGGGTATTGATACAGAGATACCTGGCGGAAATCGAATTTCCAAAACTTCCTGAGTCAGACTTGGACACCCTGGAACAACCCTTTACTCTAGAAGAGCTGGAAACAGCCTTGGCGGCTACACCGACTGGGAAGAGTCCAGGCCCGGATGGTTTCCCAGTCGGATACTATAAAGGGGGTCATTCCGAGTTGTTCGCTCGTTATTTTTTTCTCGCAACGGAGCGATTAGTCGCTATGCAGTTAGGTATTTTACTCACGGCATTACAAGGTTTTTTCTTCGTTCTGGTGATCGTAATGTGATTGACAGGAAGTGGGTGTTTCTGGGCGGAAACTGGCCGTTTTATGGGTGTGTGTGAAAAAACGCTACCGTTTCTGGGAAAAACGCGGGAGTGGCTGGAGAAACGGAGGAGTGTCTGGGCGAACGCTGGGTGTGTTTGTGACGTCAAACCAGGAACGACAAGCACTGAACTGATCGCAGATGCCGAGTAAGTGTGGAGCTACTCAGAAACTGCTAAGAGGTGTCTATTCGCAATTTTGAGAATCTTTCGTTCGCAATTTTGATAAGCTAAGATTCACTCCCAGTAGGCGGCGGCTTAGCGTGTGCAAAGCTGCTAAAAGCAGCTTGCGAGCGAACAACTCGGAATGACCCCCAAAGCCTTTAAACAATCCTTGTTGCCCCTCTTCTTGAAGGTGTGCAATGCCATCTCTGCCGACAAAGGCTTTTCTCCGCAGACCTTGGAAGCACATATAACTGTAATCCCAAAAGAGGGTAAGGACCCCACCCAGTGCTCGAGCTACCGACCTATTTCCCTCCTCAACTGCGACATTAAACTCTTTGCCAAGCTGCTTGCGGGACGTTTGGGCCGCCTTCTCCCGCAGGTGGTTCATGGGGACCAGGTGGGATTTATACTGGGACGAGAGGCTAAGGATAACACTTCTAAAGTTATTGATCTCATCCACCTTGCTCAAAGCGGGTCCTCTCATATGGTCCTCTTGTCCACTGACGCGGAGAGGGCCTTTGACAGGATAGATTGGCAGTTTATGGAAGGTCTTCTTGAGCACATGGGTCTGGGTCCGACCTATCTTAGTCGTATATTGACTCTTTATAAGTTACCATCGGCTAGGGTCCGTGTGAATGGTGCCATCTCTGCTCCCTTTATGATACGAAACGGAACAAGACAAGGCTGCCCTCTGTCCCCGCTTATATTTGTTCTCTGCATGGAGGCACTTGCGAGAGCAATTCGGGCCAAACCAAATATTCACGGCGTATGGGCGGGGAAGCGGGAACACAAATTGGCACTGTATGCAGACGACCTTTTGGCTACTTTGACGGACCCGGTAACTTCTCTTCCAGCGCTTATGCAAGAATTCAATAGGTTCAACTTGCTCTCCAATTTTAAGGTAAATTACACTAAGTCGGTGGCCTTGAATATTTCAACGCCTTCACGAGTACTGGAAGGCATCCGAGATTTGTTTCCGTTTCAGTGGCATCCTACTCAGCTAAAGTATTTAGGAGTTCTCTTGACTAAAGACCTCTCTGACTTATATCGGGTAAATTTCCTTCCATTATTGCATAAGATTACCACGGATTTTAATAAATGGGCTACACTTCAACTTACTTGGCTGGTTAGGATTAACACGGTAAAGATGACGATCCTCCCTAAAGTTCTGTATCTGCTGCAAACGTTGCCTATAACAGTACCAACCTCCTTTTTCACTACTTTACAGTCATCTGTTGGTCGCTTCATTTGGGGGCGGAGAGGGCACCGGCTTTCCCAATTCACACTGACCCGTACGCGTAGAGAAGGTGGATTACAACTACCTCATTTTATTAGCTATTATTACGCTGTGCATCTGTCCAGAGTTATTGACATGTCCAGATCTCCCTATACTAAGCAATGGCCATCAATAGCTGAAACGACTGCAGGTACCCCCTTATTTATTCTCCCCTGGCTTAAAAAAATCCCACGCATAAAACATCCCACCCTAGACTCGCTCGACCCTTAAGATATGGAGGAAATTTAGGCACTTAGACTCTTTCAGTCCGAGTCCCTCCTTGCCGACACCTTTATTATTTAACCCAGACCTACCCGCGAATCCCCTCTCCTTGTCTCAGTCCTCAGTGTGGGCTAAAGCTGGCATATCTCGGTTGAGTCACCTGATTGGTTCGTCGGGATTCCATCCCTTCACAGACTTGCAACAATCTTTTAACCTACCGCCTAATTCTTTTTGGGCTTACTTACAAATTCGGCATTACGTTGCTGCGACACCAGCTCGTGCGGTGGGATGGAGACCGACGCTTTTTTAATCCTTGTGTCTCTCTGAGAATTTGCCACGGCACCTAATATCTCTATTGTACAGACAATGCCTTTCGAGCACTCCCACTCAACCCCTGGCATTCGTTACGGCATGGCATGAGGACCTCGGTAGAGAGTTGACCTCTGACCAATGGTCGCGCATTTTTCAGTTCACATTTGCCAGTTCTCCTTCACTCCAAGTGCTGGAGACACAATACAAAGTGGTGTCGAGATGGTATAGATGTCCAGATCGAGTCCACCTGTTAGGGTCTCCTGCCCTGTGCTGCCACGTCGTCATGGCAACCGGGAGACAAGTGCTAGCGGAGTAACCTGAGCGCAGCTGATACTCCGGTTCGGGTCTTTTGCTGTGCAGTGGTTACAGGCAGGGGATCCGGTGCTGGTTTTTGTGCTCACAGTCTGTGAGGTCTGAGGGGGGCGTGGACAGCACCTGCTTTATAAGGCCTCTTCTCAGGTTAAGCAGATGCTGCTGAATCTTTGTTGGTTAGTCAGTTCCTGAAAGTTAGCCAGTACTGTGTAGCTTTGTATTTGTTGTTGCTTACTGCAAATAGGCCTGGGGATTTGGTGCTACACTCTGCCAATCCAGACCTAGCAGTAAGACTGGAGTCAGTTGTTTAGCCTGCTGAGGTTCTTTTGCTATTCTGTGAACCCAGCAGGTTTGTGGCTGTACTTTCAGACCTGCCTGCTTAATCCTCTCTCACTGTGCAGGGCGTCCATGTGTCAGTTTAGTGGCAGTAAGCTGAACCTGGGTCCTGCAAGTGAGAATTAGGATTGTGGAGACTCTCCTTGTGTCTATTATTCCATCTCTGACCAAGGAGTTTACTGCCACACCCGTTGGTAACCCTTTAGGGTTTTGCTGTTGCCCTTAGCAACAGCATTTCGGGTTCTCTACGTATTAAAACACAACATCTTGCTTTTTCCATCTGAGCATTTCTAATACTAGGGAGACACCCAGTTTCTTAGCCTCTGGGCTTCTCTGTTCACTCTGTGTTGGTTTTGTTACCCTATCACCTTCTGTGTACGTTATGTCATATTTCCCAGTCTGTCTGTGAGTTCATTTGTTTTGCATCCCTCTCTGTTCAGACACCAGTACATTCCTGCAGGCACTGGTGTGCATAACAGTTCAAACACCAGTACATTCCTGCAGGCACTGGTGTGCATAACACCACCATATGTTTCCGAGTGTTTCGGATGTCTGCTGGAGGTGTGGCCGGTCTCGAGGCACTCCTTGCCATATATGGTGGCGGTGCCCGGGACTAGCTTCCTTCTGGCAACAGGTTCATTCTATTACCAGGCGTATCACAGGACTCCCAATACCTGAGACACCTGAGTTTTGGTTACTTAATTTGATTGACCTACCATTATCCCAGTTTAAGAACTCCCTATTGCGACATTTAATGAATGCTGCTAGAGCGACCATTCCGTGCTTCTAGAGATCTCAGGTACAGCCTCCCATTGCCAGATGGTTCCAAAGAATCGATCACTATATGGCAATGGAAGACTTGACGGCTTCCTCCGAACAGTCTGTATCCCGAATCACAGCCGTCTGGTTTGACTGGCTGGAATTCAAGGGAACGCAGGAATACAAAACTTCTGTGCTACGCTCCATCCCTACGACACCTTAGGGCTGTGATGGAGATGGCGGTTCTTCTTTCTTTCTCTTTTTCTTTCCCTTTCTTTGTCTGTCCTTTATGCTTCTTGTATGTTCTATTTTCCCTGTTATTAATATCTGAAGATAATACAGATTAATGTCTCTAGCTAAGTGGGCTAATGATGTCATACATTGCTTTTGTTACTTGTATTCTTAGTCTACGATTGGAACGGCAGCTTCTGCTATAAGAATGCGTGTATTATTTGCAATTCCATTGTGCTGTATACTGTTATCTCTTTATTAATAAAAACTCAATTTGCAAAAAAAAAAAAAAAAAGGGAGGTGGGAAGACAAAAAATTTTGTGTAACCAAAAGCATTGGAACAGCAACATTGATAAGAGAAAGAAACCTTTAAACCCATCTCACAATGTAAAAGTGATTATTAAACTGAACAGAAAGAAAAGGTGAGAATCAGGGCTACTGGCGACACTGCAAAAATTAAACTGGGCAGCCAGCTCGTGGCTTTGTTGGAAGAGCTACTAAGCTACTAATTATTTTTAATAAATTGACAGTTACATCCAACTTATTGATAAAAATTTAAACCCGAGCAAAGCTGGGTACATCAGTTAGTTATCATATATTTATATGGTGCCACAAGGGTTAACCAGACCCTTTCGTTGGGGGTCATTCCGACCCGTTCGCACACGGCGGTTTATCGCTGTGGTGCAAATGGGTCCGACATTGCCTGGCGACAGGGGGTCGCCGGGTTACGCCGCGTCTAACAAAGGGAGCAGTCGCAGAGCCGACCGCAAAGAAGATTGACAAGAAGAAGGCGGATCTGGACTGTTGGAGACCGTTTTCGGGGAGTGGTAAGGAAATCGCAGGCGTGTCCAGCAGAATGGAGGGCGGATGTCTGGCGTCAAAGCTGGCTCCAGCATCGCAGAGATCGTCTCACAGGGTAAGTATGTCCAGGCCTAGTCTACTTCTGCTTTCATTTTTTTTTAGCTTAGCAGGGCTGCACAAGCGATCGCAGCCCTGCTAAGCTAAAATACACTCCCCCATAGGCGTGTACTAGTTGATCGCAGCAGCAGCAAAAAGTTGCTGGCTGCGATCAACTCGGAATGACCACCATTGTACATTAGCAGAAATGTTTTTTAAAGTCATACTGTAAATAGATAATGTGGGTAAAACAGAGCCGGCTTAAGGACAGGGGGCACGTGCCGCAGGCCTCCCTCTCTCAGAGGGCCTGTGGGCCAGATATTCATGTTCTTACAACTGGTACTGTTTCTTATCTATTAGCAACACAGCCTACTGGCATTGATTCTATTTCTGTTTAATAGGAGATGGCATTGCTATGGTGATGTGGAAAGAAGCTTGGTAGCGAAGACCGCCCTGATTCCTCCGTAATTCCACACCCACCAACTTTACATAGGAACGTAGCACTGACATGCGCACCACATGACCACCCCTCTAATCCTCCTCTACTGAGCCAGCTATTTCTGGGGGAGCTTTATTGAACTTGGAGAGATATAAAGTGCCAACCAATCAGCTTTGAACTGTCATTTTTCAAACACAACTTGTAAAATGGCAGTTAAAAGCTGATTGGTTGATAATGTGGGGTCGATATACCAGCCATACTTGGCAACCTTAATGAATTCTTCTCATGGAGATGTCTGGAGAGGAGAAGCAGGTGGGCAGCAATGCGACAGGGGCACGGCAGAGCTAATTACATCATTAGCGCCCCTCACAGGAAAATTGATGTGATTGAAGTGTATTTGTATAGGGATGGGGCTAAAATTATGCAATTAGCATAGAATAGTGTTGTTAAGCTTTGCCCCTTCCACTGGAACCTTAGTTCTACTGTATATATCTTCCCATTCTGCCCACTTCACTAGGAAGTGGACAGAATGCAGGAGGGATGCGCACTCTTCCGGGGGTACGAGGGTCTACCACAAAAACCCAGTGTTTCCCGTGAGATCCAGGAGAGTAGGCAAGTATGGTAACAGCCAATCAGCTCCTAACTGCCATGTTACAGGCTGTGTTTGAAAAATGACAGGAGCTTGTTGGTTGGTACTTTATCTCTATCAACTTTATTTCTCTCCGTGGCCTAGTACGTAGGGGGTCATTCCGACCCGTTTGCACGCATCGGTTCTTCGCTGCGGTGCGAACGGTTTGGAACTGCGCATGAGCGGCGGCTGCATTGCCGGGCAGCGGACAGAACAAAAATGAAAGTGATCACTAGCACGATCGCAAGAAGATTGACAGCGGAGAGGCATTCCGGGGCGTCTACTCACCGTTTTCGTGCGTGGAGATCCGAACGCAGGCGCGTCCAGGCGTTTGCACAAACGATCGCAGCCCTGCTATGCTAAAATACACTCCCCCATAGACAGCGTCTAGTTGATCGCACGAGCAGCAAAATGTTGCTCCGTGCGATCAACTCGGAATGACTCCCACAGACCCTTTCTCTAACGTCCTAGTGGATGCTGGGGACTCCGTAAGGACCATGGGGAATAGACGGGCTCCGCAGGAGACATGGGCACTTTAAGAAAGAATTTAGATTCTGGTGTGCTCTGGCTCCTCCCTCTATGTCCCTCCTCCAGACCTCAGTTTGAATCTGTGCCCGGACGAGCTGGGTGCTGTTCAGTGAGCTCTCCTGAGCTTGCTGTAAGAAAGTATTTTGTTAGGTTTTTTATTTTCAGGGAGCTCTGCTGGCAACAGACTCCCTGCATCGTGGGACAGAGGGGAGAGAAGCAGCCCTACTCTCTGAAGATAGGTCCTGCTTCTTAGGCTACTGAACACCATTAGCTCCAGAGGGATCGTACACAGGATCTCACCCTCGTCGTCCGATCCCAGAGCCGCGCCGCCGTCCCCCTCGCAGAGCCGGAAGACAGAAGCCGGGTGAGTATGAGAAGCAAGAAGACTTCGAAATCGGCGGCAGAAGACTCCGGTCTTCACTGAGGTAGCGCACAGCACTGCAGCTCTGCGCCTTTGCTCCCACACACACCTCACATACTCCGGTCACTGTAAGGGTGCAGGGCGCAGGGGGGGGCACCCTGGGCAGCAATTGGGACCTTTTTGGCAAAAGTTTAGCATATATAATACAGTTGGGCACTGTATATATGTATGAGCCCCCGCCAAGAAAATGTATATTTAAGCGGGACAGAAGCCCGCCGTCGATGGGGCGGGGCTTCTTCCTCAGCACTCACCAGCGCCATGTTTTTTCTCCACAGCACCGCTGAGAGGAAGCTCCCCAGCCTCTCCCCTGCAGATACACGGTAGAAGAGGGTAAAAAGAGAGGGGGGGGGGCACATAATTAGGCGCAAAAATCAATATAAACAGCAGCTACTGGGTTAACATTAAGTTACTGTGTTATTCCTGGGTTAATAGCGCTGGGGTGTGTGCTGGCATACTCTCTCTCTGTCTCTCCAAAGGGCCTTGTGGGGGAATTGTCTTCAGATGAGCATTCCCTGAGTGTGTGGTGTGTCGGTACGTGTGTGTCGACATGTCTGAGGTAAAAGGCTCCCCTAAGGAGAAGATGGAGCAAATGTGTGTGTGAGGGGTGTCTCCGTCGACAACGCCGACACCTATTTGGATATGTGTAATTAAGTGCTAAGGTGAAATTATTGCACAAAAGATTAGAGAACAGAAAGGGAATCTACCCATGTCTGTCCCTATGTCGCAGAGACCTTCAGAGTCTCTCAATGATCACTATCCAAAATAATAGACACTGATATCGACACGGAGTCTGACTCCAGTGTCGACTACGATAATGCAAAGTTACAGCCAAAATGGCAGGAAAGTATTCAATATATGATTATTGTAATAAAAGATGATTTGCATATCACTGATGACTCATCTGTCCCTGACACAAGGGTACACATGTTTAAGGGGAAGAAAGCTGAGGTAAATTTCCCTCCTCTCATGAAGAAAAAGGGCGGGAATCTCCAGACAATAGACTGCAGTTTCCCACAAAGAATTCTCAGGGAGTATCCTTTCCCTACTAGGGCCAGGATACAATGGGAATCTTCCCCTAGGGTGTCACGTTTGCCCAAAAGGTAGCCCTGACTTAACAGCTATCCTCAGGGATCCTGCAGATAGCGTGCACATTCTGGTACACTACTCAGACCGGCGATTGTGTCGGCATGGGTTTATAGCGCTGTAGCAGCGTGGTCAGGTACCTTATCAGCAGAGATTGAGACCCTAGTATGTATTATTGTATATATATATATATATATATATATATTAAAGATGCTGTCTTAAGATATATATATATAAAACATGCCCAAAGAGACATTAGTCTACATTAGTCTACTGGGTTCTACAGTCAACGCTATGTCGATTTCTGCTTGACGTGTCCTGTAGAATATACAATGGACAGGTGATGCCGACTTAAGAGGCATATGGAAGGCTGAGGATTGTGTGGAGAAGGGATCTCGGACCTGGTCTCCACAGCTATATATGGATTCTAAATATTCCAAAGTCGCAGTTGGTTCCTACAGCTCTTCTGCCTTTCCTAGGCATGATTCTAGACACAGACCAGAAAAGGGTTTATCTCCCGATAGAGAGAGCTCAGGAGCTCATGACACTGGTCAGGAACATATTAAAACCAAAACAGGTGTCAGTGCATCACTGCACTCGAGTCCTGAGAAGGATGGTGGCATCATAAGGGGCCATTCCCTTCGGCAGGTTCCATGCGAGGACCTTTTCAATGGGACTTACTGGACAAGTGGTCCGGATCACATCTTCAGAGGCATCGGTTAATCACCCTATACCCCAGGGCCAGGGTGTCTCTCCTGTGGTGGCTGCAGAGTGCTCACCTTCTCGAGGGCCGCAGATTCGGCATTCAGGACTGGGTCCTGGTGACCACGGATGCAAGCCTCCGAGGGTGGAAAGCAGTCGCACAGGGAAGGTATTTCCAAGGTCTGTGGTCAAGTCAGGAGACTTGCCTTCACATCACCATCCTGGAATTAAGGGCCGTATACAACGCCCTACGTCAAGCGGAGAACCTGCTTCGCGACCAACCGGTTCTGATTCAGTCAGAAGTCACTAGAATTCTTCGCTGGGCGGAGAATCACGTAAGTGCACTGTCAGCAGTGTTCATCCCGGGAGTGGACAGCTGGGAAGCAGACTTCCTCAGCAGGCACGACCTCCACCCGGGAGAGTGGGGACTTCATCAAGAAGTCTTCACGCAGATTGCAAGTCGGTGGGAACTGCCACAGGTGGACGTGATGGCATCCTGCCTCAACTAAAAGCTACAGAGGTATTGCGCCAGGTCATGAGACCCTCAGGCGATAGCTGTGGACGCACTGGTGTCACCGTGGGTGTTCCAGTCGGTCTATGTATTTCCTCCTCTTCCTCTCATACCCAAGGTGCTGAGAATCATAAGAAAAAGAGGAGTGAGAACAATACTCATTGTTCCGGATTGGCCAAGAAGGACTTCGTATCCAGATCTGCAAGAAATGCTCACAGAGGACCCGTGGCCTCTGCCTCTAAGACAGGACTTGTTGCAACAGGGGCCCTGTCTGTTCCAAGACTTACCGCGGCTGCGTTTGACGGCATGGCGGTTGAACGCCGGATCCTAGCAGAAAAAGGCATTCCGGATGAGGTCATTCCTACGCTGATAAAGGCTAGGAAGGACGTGACAACTCAACATTATCACCGTATATGGCGAAAATATGTTGCTTGGTGTGAGGCCAGGAATGCCCCTACGGAGGAATTCCAGCTGGGCCGTTTCCTTCACGTCCTACAGTCAGGAGTGAATTTGGGCCTAAAATTGGGGTCCATTAAGGTCCAGCTTTCGGCCCTATCCATTTTCTTTCAAAAGGAGTTGACTTCTCTACCTGAAGTTCAGACGCTGTAAAGGGAGTGCTGCATATTCAGCCCCCTTTTGTGCCTCCAGTGGCACCTTGGGATCTTAACGTGGTGTTGAGTTTCCTGAAATCCCACTGGTTTGAACCACTCAAAACGATGGAATTGAAATGTCTCACGTGGAAGGTGGTCATGCTGCTAGCCTTGGCTTCGGCTAGGCGTGTGTCAGAATTAGCGGCTTTTGTCACATAAAAGCCCCTATCTGGTTTTCCATGCGGATAGAGCAGAATTGCGGACCCGCCCACAGTTTCTGCCGAAAGTGGTCTCATCCTTTCATATAAACCAACCTATTGTGGTGCCTGTGGCTACTACTGACTTGGAGGATTCCGAGTTACTGGATGTGGTCAGGGCTTTGAAGGTTTATGTAGCCAGAACGGCTAGGGTCAGGAAAACAGAATCTTTGTTTGTCCTGTATGCTTCCAACAAGCTTGGGGCGCCTGCTTCAAAGCAAACTATTGCTCGCTGGATCTGTAATACGATTCAGCAGGCTCATTCTGCGGCTGGATTGCCGCTGCCAAAATCAGTTAAGGCCCATTCCACTAGGAAGGTGGGCTCTTCTTGGGCGGCTGCCGAGGGGTCTCGGCATTACAGCTGTGCCGAGCGGCTACTTGGTCAGGTTCAAACACTTTTGCAAAGTTCTATAAGTTTGATACCCTGGCTGAGGAGGACCTTGTGTTTGCTCAATCGGTGCTGCAGAGTCATCCGCACTCTCCCGCCCGTTTGGGAGCTTTGGTATAATCCTCATGGTCCTTACGGAGTCCCCAGCATCCACTAGGACGTTAGAGAAAATATGATTTTACTTACCGGTAAATCTATTTCTCGTAGTCCGTAGTGGATGCTGGGCGCCCGTCCCAAGTGTGGACTTCTTCTGCAATACTTGTATATAGTTATTGCTGCAATAAGGGTTATGTTATAGTTGCATCAGGGTTGTACTGATGCTCTGTTGTTGTTCATACTGTTGACTGGGTAAGTTTATCACAAGTTATACGGTGTGATTGGTGTGGCTGGTATGTATCTTGCCCTGGATTACCATAATCCTTTCCTTGTACTGTCAGCTCTTCCGGGCACAGTTTCTCTAACTGAGGTCTGGAGGAGGGACATAGAGGGAGGAGCCAGAGCACACCAGAATCTAAATTCTTTCTTAAAGTGCCCATGTCTCCTGCGGAGCCCGTCTATTCCCCATGTTCCTTACGGAGTCCCCAGCATCCACTACGGACTACGAGAAATAGATTTACCGGTAAGTAAAATCTTATTTTTATCTCTATCCAAGCTTTGATAAATCTCCCCCATGCAGTGCAGGATTTACCACATGGCAACCAAAGGGAATTTCCGGCGGACCACAAGCTTCATAAAAATTGTCAGAGAGTTGGGCTGGCTGAATACTCCCGGCAGGCTGTCAGTGACTAGATAGCTGCCAGGTGTCAGTTGCCTGCTCCTGCCTGTGTGCAGTGCCAACAGTGTAATTTTAAGTACACTAGTACAACTACCATCCACCTGCTATAATCGGGTGGAGGGCAGATTGGGGAGCATACACCAACTGGGGGGCGGCACAATGAGCGGGGGACTGTCTGCTATAATTGGTGGGGGGGGGGGGCACACTTCGCTTAGGGCCCCATGTGGTCTAAATTCACCTCTGCCCCCATTTGTCTCTAACACAGGGCCTAATTCAGAGTTGATCGCAGCAGCACATTTGTTAGCAGTTGGGCAAAACTATGGGGGTAATTCTGAGTTGATCGCAGCAGGATTTTTGTTAGCAGTTGGGCAAAACCATGTGCACTGCAGGGGAGGCAGATATAACATGTGCAGAGAGAGTTAGATTTGGGTGGGTTATTTTGTTTCTGTGCAGGGTAAATACTGGCTGCTTTATTTTACACTGCAATTTAGATTGCAGATTGAACACACCACACCCAAATCTAACTCTATCTGCACATGTTACATCTGCCTCCCCTGCAGTGCACATGGGGCCTAATTCTGAGTTGATTGCAGCATCAAATGTGTTAGCAGTTGGGCAATACCATGTGCACTGCAGGAGGGGCAGATATAACATGTGCAGAGAGAGTTAGATTTGGGTGTGGCGTGTTCAAACTGAAATCTAAATTGCAGTGTAAAAATAAAGCAGCCAGTATTTACCCTGCACAGAAACAAAATAACCCACCCAAATCTAACTCTCTCTGCACATGTTATATCTGCCTCCCCTGCAGTGCACATGGTTTTGCCCAATTGCTAAAAAATGTCCTGCTGCGATCAACTTGGAATTAGGCCCATGGTTTTGTCCAACTGCTAACAAAGATCCTGCTGCGATCAACTCAGAATTACCCCGTATGTGCACTGCAGGTGGGGCAGATATAACATGTGCAAAGAGAGTTAGATTTGGGTGTGGTGTGTTCAAACTGAAATCTAAATTGCAGAGTAAAAATAAAGCAGACAGTATTTACCCTGCACAGAAACAAAATAACCCACCTAAATCTAACTCTTTCTGCACATGTTATATCTGCCCCCCCCCATGCAGTGCACATGGTTTTGCCCAACTGCTAACAAATTTGCTGAATTACCCCCTCAGAAACTGATTGAATGTCTCCTTTGCGCTCTCTGCTTTTCTGTCTGGTGAAGGATCTGTCTGCAGATTTGCCAGGAATGCCAGGAATGTCTGGCTGCCACTGATTTACAGGTCAGGCCAACAGAATGGAGGAGACACTCACTCTGAGAGTGCAATAATCAGAATCACTGCATTGGATACCAGGCACTATATCATTACATAAAATCTTGAATTTTCTGTCAAGTCAGCAGGCAGAAGAAGCCATGAAGTAGAAAGCAGAAAGTGGGACAGCTTGGAGATATGAAGTATGTGCAGAGTAATAACCCGTATCATACGGTATGAATTGTGCAACAAGAAGTTACTTTGAATTAAAAAATTACCCACTGAAATTCCTAGGAAATAAAAAAAAAAAAAATGATGAAGTCGATATCTCCAGTGAAAATGCATTAAGGTGCCCATTTATCATTGAATATTTGTGGCTTAATATATTTGGGGGTTAACCACAGATATTTGGCATCCACTGAATGTATGACAGAGGGACCATAGCAGATATCTCCGATACCTGCTGCAATCCCTCCATTCCCGCTGGAAGCTGCAACCCCCATAGGTTTCTGTGAGGGGTGTACTGCTGCCACATTTACCAACATCCACAATTCAGCTGTAGCCTATGGACTACACACCACAATCTTAGGCAGTGGGTTCCCCTGGAACCCTCCCTGGCAATGGCCACCTTGCGTGTGCGGTCAACAGGACAGCACATGCACAGAAGCCCCGACAGCACTTAGAGTACATCACAGTGACAGGCTCCTTTCCTTTCGGAGCCCCAGTCCCTGCGGGAGCCGGTTAATACCTTGACCCAGTACAATCACATATTGCAATGTGATCCTGGGTGCTAATATCGTGCCCAGATTGCATTGAATTTGTAATCAATGATAAATAGATCCCTAAGGCCGATTACACCTGAAAATGTGTTTCCTATGTCTCACCACTGATTTTGGGTATAGTGACCCTGCAGATAAAGGGTCCAGGATCTCCGCTGATTTACACTCTTGACGACATTTTAGGATTTTCATCTGCAATAATTACTGGCACCTTACACTAAAGTCTCTCCGGTTCTCCATTGTGACGCCCACCTGTCACACACTGGTCTGCACTGGCTGCAGACCGACACACATACACAGTTCTTATTGTGCCACAAATGGTTGTCCCTCACATCAGATCTGGGGCGGGATGCACGACGCATCGCATTGTGCCTGTGATGCAACCCGCCACTTATCGTGAGCTTAATGGCATTTATTATTAACGCTGTATGCTTGAAGAAAACTGCAAAGGACAGCTTTCCCTGTAAGAGGTGTCTTTTGCAATAGAAGGACTTCTGTGTTCAGGACCAGGGAGTCCTTCTGCACATGCGTTGAGTGACACATCCCCTGCAGGGGGTGCTGGGAGGTATCCGATTAGAAGAGTCTATAGGCCAAGCCATTTGAAGCAATGAAAAGTAATAGGGTAACGCCATCTAAAGTAATATATTGCATTCCACAGCTTGGTCCATATGAGAAAAGCAGCCAAACCCCCAAAGATGCCAGTTTCGGAGGTTTGGCCTCAGTTCTAGCTTTGCGGCTTCTTGCTCCTGTTGTTTTATTTAATCTGGAGAGACTGACTCCTAGTTGGAGCCTATATACCCTCATGGGGACCTATTAGTTCCTACAATATAAGTACTATTTATATACATACTGTATACAAAAAAAATATATGTTTCTTAGCTCTTTATACGTGAACCTGCATATACGCTTGTGACTTACTACAGTGCAATCCCTGCTCTCATGATTCTATTCACTTATATAATATTTATATGCTCATTCGTTTTTATGTTTATTGCTTGAGATATATTAAATAGCTGCTGAATATTTATACTATGGTCACTTGATGCATTTAATGTATTTGGTACTACTTACAGTTCAATACACTGCTCCAGCTCTACTTTTCCCTATCCATGCAACTTCAGTCTGATCATAGTAATATGGAAGGCTGGGGTTCCGGATGATAGGCCAACAGTCAATAGGCCAACAGTCAATTGGTAGACCCATATGGTCGACAAGTAAAAGGTTGACAGGTACAAATAGTCAACATGTTGAAATAGTAGACATGACAATGGTTGATGTATATATATGGTCGACACAAGTTTTAGTTTTATTCATCACTTTTCATCCACATTGACTACAGTACGACTGGGAAGAGTAACCTTGCCCGAAGTGTGGCGCGCCAAACGAGGGGACACGGTACACTAATTGGGGTCACATGTGCTTTAACATAGAAAATGACACCTAAAAAAGTGTCATCCTTTTCCTTGTTGACCTTTGGAGTGTGTCGACTTTTTGTACCTGTGGACCTTTTCAAGTGTCTACCTTTTACATGTCGACCTAGTGGCCCTATTGACCTATTGCATGTTGACCATATGGGGTCAACCTATTGGAGGGTGGTCACATAGACGTGACAAACTCTGACTACAAGTGGTCGTTTGGATGGATTTCCAATCACTGGAAGTGGCTGGAATTGCGACGGCCCCTAGAGTCTTTACTAAGCTGGATGAGTAGCAGGACTCCTCTTGGCGGTATAGAGTACTGAGTATCTAAGTAAGTGGGAGTGTAATGTGAAAGCTAATTGCAATTCATTTGTAGTAATAATATCAGCATTTGGACAGTAATGCTATTTAGAAAGGAACAAATGGCAGTGTGTCGATGAAGGGGTCAATGGCATACAGTAAGTCCGTCCAGGTGGCAAACTGGATAGTCTGGGTCACCGGCTAAAATTCAGTCCATACAGCAAATAGGATAGTCTGGATCACAAGCAGGAGTCCGATATCAGGCGGCAGACAGCAGAAAATAAAGGACAGCAGCATGGCACACTTGCCCACTCTCCCTGAAGTTGCGTCAGAATCCCAAATTTGGAGTAGAGTCTCCCACCTCACGGTAAAGTGGGCAGGTTCCGTGCATCATGCTGGCTGACCAAAAAAGTGGGCGAGATGCAGGTGATGATGATGTGATTCACGTCATCATGGCCTCATGCCTGGCACTGAAAAGACATCAATGCTGGCAAACCATCGCAGGTTGCGGGGCTCGCAATGATCATATGTCTCACCCATCTGCCTCCTCCTCTTCTGTACTGAGACTTGCCAAAGTCAGCAAGTATGCTAGCATGTTGATGCTATAACCAGGGTTTGTAAGGGCCATTACCCAGATGTATCAAGCCTTGGAAAGTGATAAAGTGGTGAAGTTTGCCCAAAGCAACCAATCAGGTTCTAACTATAATTTATGTAGCATAAATGACAGAAGCTGATTGGTGCAACTACTCCACTTAATCTATATTGAAGGCTTGATACATCTCCCCCGTAATAACAGATGTCTGTAATAATCACTATAAGGTAACACAGCAGATATTCCAGTAAAACAGCTCCAGATAAAAACAGTAAAATTCCTCTGCAGATTTGGTCTCATCAGGAAACATTTGATGAAAAGCTCTACTTAAGGCATCAGCACGAAGGTCTCTGGCAGGTATCCATGATCTTCTCTTGATCTGGTGCATATCCTTTCCAGTATACCCAGACCCAGTGGTGCCGAGAGAGGGGGGAGGAGAGGGTACAAATTACCTGGGCCCAGGTCTGATGGAGGGGCACAGTGAGGGTCCAGTAGGGGCCCATGCCCCCTCCCCCTTACCTAGCAGCAGCAGCAGCTGCAGCTCTTTTCCTCAGCTCAGCACACGCTAGGCTGCAGTGTGGCCATGGAGGTGCTTAAAATACTATTGTTTTCAGTATATATTTTTTTACGGGTACCTGACCACACCACGCCCCTTGAAAAGTACCTGGGCCCATCCCGGCTTTTGACTGACCTGTGTGTACCACATAGTGAATTTTCATTGCACCTCTTTGTTTTTTAACCACATATTCATTAACTCCATCGACTTCCACTGGAGTGAGTATAATTTCTAGGAAACATGACCTGGCTTAAATAAATATGCAGGAAAACTTTGGGGTATTCACAATGATTTGGAAAGATCAAGCTGAAAAGTTACTGTCCGTAATAACTTTTGAAAAAGAAGCAGCTTTTTTCACTGAATAATTCCTTTCAGAGAGCAAGAAGTTCTCCCGTTCTCAGAATGAACTGGTGTAATAATGGGGGGGAAAAGATGCAGCCTTGGTGTGTATGCCATAAACACAGAAAAATGGAGAATATCCAGAGGTGAAAATTCTTATAAGCAAAATCAGCCCATTCAATATTTTCTACCCAGTTGCCGTGAACATAGGGGTTAATTCAGACTGGATCGCTGCAGAGGCCCTTTGTGGAGTGAGCACCCAGAGAGGCCGAGTGAGATGCTAACAGCTTTGATCGCCTCTGCCTGATTGAATGCCTTTGGTGGGGTGCGGTCCAGACAACGCAGGCGTGTCCTGACCGTTGCAGGGACGGGTTGGCAGAGAGCTACTCAGCGGGTGCAAAAGCATCGCCGCTGTGTGATGCTTTTACATCCTTGCGGGGGGAGGGGGGAAGTACCTGACATGCGGGGTGGACTAGCCCTGTGCTGGGCGTCCCCCTGCATGTCAGAGTAACTGATCGTAGATTTAGCACATCTACGATTAGCTCTGAATCTCCCCCATAGCCATGTTAAGGTGGTGGTGATGGTGGGCGGCCAGCACAGGGCATACTGTACCCCGGGCCCCCTCTGTTAGGGGGAGGGGAGGGGGTTTGGTCGAGGCACAATGACATCGTTAGCTCTCCCTCTTGCGCAGCAGCAGAGCCAGGCAGCCAGAATGCGAGAAGGACAGTATGCAGTGCTTTTAAAGTATCAAGTTTCATGACCTACCAATGGAGCTTCCCCACCAGAGAAGAGATAGGAGGGGGGGAAGGGGGGGGGGGGGGAGAGCTGTAAGTGACCCAGGGATTGCAGCATTTCCTCCTCTTCTGTGCTGAAATACCTCTTATTAACTGAATAGTTCAACACAGGTGACGCCATTCATATAATTACCACTTTCCTGGCACGGTCGATGTGATGCGACCAAAGCCAGGGGTCCGTTACCTGGCTTGGACGCATCACATGCAACCTGCTGTCCCCCGCCGTGTACAGCCCCCGTTGAGTGCTGCCCTTCAGTGTGCCCTGAACCCGGCAGTGATGCGGCAGTCTCTATCCACCAACATCACTGCCGGAATCGTGCCCCAGAATGCAGTGCGGTCAGCATTCTGGAGCCCATGCTCTGGAAAGGCACAGTATGGGGAGGGGAACGATCGTTACTCTCCCTGCACATTTTAGCTGATCTCTGCATGTGCACTGGAGAGGATTGATCAGCAGTCCCCCCCCAGATCACGCTCCACTGCGCTCTGCATGGAGAAGGGTGTGCAGGGGGGAAGGGGGGGAGTATATGCACATGGGGGGTGGAGGAGTAACCCCCAGGGTAAACATCAACCAGTGGGGGAGAGGGTGTATGCAAATATATATGTAAATTATGCTGGGGGGGTGGGCACAGGTAAAATACTAATTAAAAAATGCAGTGGTCACAGGGTATTGGGGACGGGGGCAGAAGAAGGAGCTTTTAACGGGGGGGGGGGGGTTGTAAAACTTTTGTTTTGTAATACAATGGGGGTACTATTATTAGGAAGTGAGACCAGTGGGGGCCTATTGCCAATGGGGGGTAGGAATTTAGTTAATAATGGCGGCCTATGGATGTGGTAGAGATGGGGAGACACCACAAAAAAGATCTCCAGAACATGGTCACAAATTGCATTCTGACATAACATTGCAGGGTATACAGTGCAATCTGAATATGCCTTGAGTGTAGATTGGAGTCAGAACTTTCTCTGATAGTAACTTGCAAAATGGAATAAAATTAGTATTTTACAGAAACGGTCCACTACCGCCCAAATACAGCAAGATTCATTCAGTGATAACCCCGTAGACATTTGAGACCTCGGGACACTAGTTATTCTGGAGCAAGTTTCGGAAGTCTTTATGACTTATTGAATATCATTCTTTGGTGAAAGCCACAAAGCAGGAGAGAGTAGTGATGTTATAGTCTCAGTGATACTAGGATACCCAGATATTTTGCTGTTATGAACTGCAGACAAAATGGATTGCTCATTGATACTTGGGAGATGTATAAAGTCTTGGAGAGAGATAAAGTGGAGAAGTTACTAAATGTCATTTACAGCGGTGGCACCTTACGTCTGGCCGGTTGGGCTGTCTGATCTCCTCCCGGTGATTCATGGATAATGTCACCAGGAGGTGGGGCTTAAGTCACACGGCAGGTGGAGGTAGGGCTTGTGTCGGGCTGGGCTTAAGTCTGGCGCTGATGGAGAACAGGCTTGCTTCTAGTGACTGCATTGGCTGCAGCCCCTATAAATCAGATTAAGCTGCCATTATAGCAGGGGAGTGGCTTCCGATGGGAAATGTTCTCTGTCTGCTGTGATTAGCAGTGAGTGCTTCCTATGGGAAGCCACTGCCAGTGCTACACAGTCCCTGCAAATGGCAGATTTTACTTGGGATGGGGGGGGCTGTAATCTCGCAGCCCATAGGAAAAATCTGCCACTGGTCATTTATCTAGCAGTCTTTGAAATTACAGATGTTGATTGGTTGGTTTGCACAACTACTCCACTTTATCGCTCTCCAAGGCTTGATACGTCTCCCCTCAAATGCATGGAGGCAGGTTTTGGACACTGAACAGTCTGCATCTGAGTAGACAATTACTGAGTAAGCTCGGATACAAATGTTTTGGAAGGAATGACGGAAGTATTGTAGAGAGGGTCCAGATACTTGCAGAATGCTTCTGGATACAGCATCAGTCTTAAAATTCTTAGAACCACGATGACACCTATTGTAATAACAAAATCAGAATGAAGAAGAATGAGGGTCAGCTTGCCTGCCTAGGTCTGTCTGCCTTCTGTCTGTATGCTGCTTCAATATATAAAAGGTTCTAGCGATAAGTATATACACAGTGACTGCGGAGCTGATGTATCAAGCAGAGAAAAGAAAGGAGAAGTGGAACAATGGAGAAGTTGCCCCTAGCAACCAATCAGGTTCAAGGAAGCATTATCAATGCATCAACCCTTGTATGTTTAGCTCCTTCTAGCCAAAGCTTCCATTTTGAAAACGCCCATTTTACAGCTAGTAGTTCCCGATTTTCCACATCATAGTTGATCTTAGCAGAAAATAATTTTAAATAGAAGAATGTGCAAGGGTGCAAGTCGGCATCAATGACTGACACTTGAGTCAGATAGCTCCAACAGCTTTATCTGAGGCATCCACTGCAATGAGAAACGGTATTTCAGAATCCAAACGATAAGAGCAGGCACAAAAGTGTGTTCAGGTGTATGGTGGGCGCATGATCGCAGCTGATGGGAATGAGGCGATTCTGCTGAGCACAGAGAACATACTGTACAACTGTGCAGGGTAAAGGCTGCTGCATATGGGGTATATAGAGATCCGTGTAGTGGGTTTTAGACTTAAGCTGCGTGTAGACCTATATGTGGTGGGCATGGGCCTGTCATGTGGTGTACCTACTTCTACATGGTGCTATGCACAGATCACGTGACCTTATGAAGTATTTTTCTTTCCGCCATGCTAGTATTTTTTTACAGTATGTTTGGTACACAAACTGAAGACCTCTCATAACAGACCCCAAATGCTATTTACTTGTTCCATGTGGTGCCCTCTATGCCATTAAACACTCCAGCAGGTCCAGAAAAACATGCCGAAAGACTGATTTTATTTCTTTTTTATAGAGGACCTTTAAGGATCCTACTTTATATTTCCTGTTGGCCAATCTTGCTTGAAAGCCAATGTAATATGTTAATAGTATTCATATAATCAATATTTACAGCTACCTTTGTTGATGTACAGTATCTCTCCATATATTCCCAAATGTTTCAGTGCGATATTTTCCTGTTACGTCATACAGCGTGCTTGCTGTACTCTTCCACTCCCAGTTTCCTGAGCAGACAATGGCTCTCTCCTCCTTCTCTTCCTCTATCCATATCCTGTACAAGTCCCAGGGAGAGGCCAGTGGCCACTCACTGGAATTGCAGAAGTGCGGTAGCCTGATATCCCTGCCTGAGAGAGGCATGGTGAGTGGTCCATCATCCCTCCACACCTGGGTGGGGGAGATATGGAGAGGTGCTGTGGTCCATTGACTCAACTGTGCCGCAGAATTATCCCTGTCTGCTGGCATCAGGGGGGCAACGAAGGACAGGTGAGTAAAGCACACAGGAACGGAAAGTTCTAAAAGGAAGCGCTCATAGATTTTAATCCAGGATGGGGGGAGATGAAGTTTTTTGTTTGTTTTTTATATTCTCAGCACTATTTTTGTACAGGTCTTTATATGTAATTTTATGTTCTATGCCAATGAAGTAAATTGCGTTGTTGTTAAATAAAAGACAGCTAAACGTACATTCAATTCTAGTTAATACTATATAATAACTTTGTACTGGCACACTTTGTAAGAGCCCCTATGCCATCTCCAACTGGAGAATAAGACACTAATTGCACCCTGGCTTCTGCTCATATTGTAAGTAGTTGTTAATTGAAGGTTAAGACTGGAACAGAAAAAAAAACTAATTGCATTGCAGTGTATCTGTGCTGCTATTCTAACGATTCACTGGTTTTCTTTCCTTTAGCAAAACCTTTTATACATTTGCTTGTTTTTAACTGTGAGTACATAATTACATTGTAGTCATAGTGCATCCCTTTTTTTTTTTTTTTCAATAATGATTTTTATTATTAGTTTCCAAATATAGAGGGGGAAAAAACAGATAAATGTACACGAATATACATCATATAGAGAGTGCTACATTGAGCTAACATATAAAACCCGATCATAGACAACAAGTCTGAATTCAAAGTCTCGGTTCACTAATAGTGTACATAGTTCCTTTTAACTATCAATCATAACTATAACCATATAAGTAATAGGATGGAGAGCTCAGTATAGAGGAAAAGAGAGAAAGACATAACAAGACAGCGACACACGAGGGGAGGAAAGAAAAAAAAAAAAAACCCATATATGTCAGGGAGATACCTTACTCAAATATTGTAGCATAGATATATGCAGATAAATAGAGAGATAGGGGGCATCTATTACGAATGGGTGTTATCAGATTGTGGAGAATTTAGAGTTGCCATATCAATGGGATCACTAAAAATTACGGAGTGACCCTGTATCTCCCGGTATTCACTCCATTTAAACCATCTCATATAGACAGAAGAAGGAGAGGCAGAGTATACACATCCCGCTGTTTCAAAAAGAAAGTGCTTATGGGTATTATTAATAACCGTCTGGATGTGTGGTATGGACTGTGATTTCCACAGTTGGCCTATCGCCGCCTTAGTTGATATTAGAATGTGACCTACAATATAATTGTCGCAGCTGAGAAGAGCGAGAGGAGAATAGTGGAATAAGGCAAGTAGTGGATCTAGTGGCACAGTCGTTCCCACCACTTTCCCCAAAAGAGAGAACACCTCCGTCCACAGAGGCCTCAAAACTGGGCAATCCCAGAAAATATGTAGGATGGTACCGACATCTCCACACTTTCGCCAACATAACCGGGAGGTCGAGGGCCATATACGGTGAAGCCTCTGCGGAGTGAAGTACGCCCTATTGCAAAGTTTATAGAACATTTCTGAGTGCTGCAAACATTTAGAGATCTTAAAGCACTGTGAGGCAATTGTATCCCACTCTTCTTCTTGAAGTACGATAGAAAGATCCCTCTCCCACCTAGTCTGTGCAGGGAGTTTACCAGTTTTATTCAGAAGAACAATATATTGATACCATCTGGACACCCCACCCCTATGACCTGCGGTAGACAGTCTAGAGAGCATATTAGCAGGTAGAGGAAGGGGAAAGGGGCCACCAGCCCTGTCAACATTAGTCTGAAGCCAATGGCGTAGTTGTAAGTATTTGAAAAAATCATGCTTTGATATCCCAAACTGAGTCTGAAGCTGAGAGAAGGGAATCAAACCATCACTCAAGAAAAGATCCTTCAATCTCACAACTCCAGCGTCAATCCAGGTATCTAATACAAGATCAGGGATAGTACAAGCAACGGTTCTAATAGAAAGACCCGCTGCCGGTAATGCAATAGATGGGTCAGATATAGCCACTGAGTGCCATGACTTCAAGGTACATCTAATCGCGTCCCCAGGGCCAGTCCATTTCGGAACGTTGTTTATCGGCAGTAGAAATAGATCTGTAATGTCAATCGACCCTAAAAAGGATTTCTCAATGACTACCCACGGTTTGGGGGAATGGGTGGCATACCAGTCGCGGGCCTGACTGAGGAGGCAGGCGGAGTGGTATGTATCTAAGTTGGGGTGGGCAACCCCGCCAAGGCCCTTGGGCAATGACAGAACCTGCCTAGAGATACGCGGTCTAGATCCCTTCCAAATGAAGTGTGATAGAATCTTATTAGCCCTAACGCTAAGCGGTTTAGGGAAGCTGCGGGGAATGGCTCGAAATAGGTAAAGGAGTTTAGGAAGCAGTACCATCTTAGTTGCAGAAATACGCCCTAGCCAAGAGATTTCATGTAAGGACCATTCTTTAATCAATTTTTCAAAGGCACTAAACAGAGGTGAGTAGTTACATTCATACGATCTCTGTCAAGCGATAGATGTATACCTAAATATTGAATAGTTTTCGCTTGCCAAGCATACCTGTATTTATCCTTAAGCAAAGCCAGGATATGCGGTGGGATGTGGAGCGGTAGTGCCTCCGTTTTGGATGTATTCAGTTTGTAGTATGATATTTTAGAGTACCCATCTAATATGGCGTGGAGACCGATAAGGGAGGATCCAGGGTTGGTCAAACAGAGTAGAATATCATCTGCGAAAAGGTTGACCTTATGGCTCAATCCTCCTATCTCGGGTCCCGAGACCTCCACATCAGACCTAATAGTCTCGGCCAGGGGTTCAATAGCCAGGGCAAAAATAAGGGGGGACAAAGGGCACCCCTGTCTGGTGCCGTTGAAAATATCAAAGCCCCTGGATAGACACCCATTTACATACACCTTAGCAGAGGGGGCAGAATATAAAGCCAAAATGGAATCCAGAAACCTTCCCTGGAAGCCAAACTTACCCAGGACCGATCTCAGGTATCCCCAGTGTAGCCTATCAAACGCCTTCTCAGCGTCCAACGATAGGACAAGAAGGGGTGTTCTATTAGCATCACAATATTCCATGACATTGTAAACTCTCCGAGTGTTGTCCGGGGCCTGCCTGCCCGGGACAAAGCCAACCTGATCAGCAGCTATAAGGGAGGGTAATAGAGGGCAAAGTCGGTTAGCGATAATCTTAGCAAAGAGCTTTACGTCTGTGTTCAACAGAGCTATCGGCCGGTAGTTTTGAACGGACGTGTGAGTTTTACCCGGCTTAGGGATAGCAACTATCCGTGCTTCAAGCATCTCCTTCGGGAACCTCCCAGAGTCCGACGCCTCGTTGAAGACTGCTAATAACACTGGTGCCAAATCTGCTTTATAAGTTTTGTAGAAATTAGACGGAAATCCATCTGGCCCATGTGCTTTATCACGAGGAAGGCCGTCAATAGCTGTCTCAAGTTCGGGAATAGTCCAGGGAGAGCTGAGGGACAGGCAGGCCTCGGAGTTCAGTGTCGGCAGGGACAGGTCTTTTAAAAAGGACTGAATTTCAGCTTCAATGGGTTGGGGAGTATTAGTATCTGCCTGTAGGTTGTAGAGTCGGGAGTAATACTCTGCAAAGGTGTCTGCTATACTATAAGGGTCAGAGATTCTAGAGCCCGTAGGGGAATAGACAAAGTGAAGTCTGGCCTTAGCTCGCTGACCTCGCAGTTTCCGTGCCAAGAGACGCCCTGCTTTATTTCCAAATACATAAAATCTCTGATTTAATCGGGCAAGATTGCGTTGTACTTCCCGAAGAGGAAAAACGTTCACCCTTTCCCTTGCGGCAAGCAAAAGCTTAAAGGCAGTTCTATTCTGCGGGTCAGCTTTATGAACTAATTCTAGTTTTGCAACTTCGCTTTCAGCCAAAAGACGCTCAGCATTTGAGAACGTTTTAATCGTGAAGCGGCCTGAATGGCAGCCCCCCGCATTACAGCCTTACAAGAGCACCAATTATTAAAGACCGAAGTCTCCTCGGGTTTGTTAGTTTCTAGATATAACTTTAAGGTTTGCTGCATGGCAAGTGAAGCCTCCTGATGGCATAACAGCAAATTTCCTAGACTCCAGGGGCCCGGTGCGACTTTACGGTCCCCAAGTCTCCACACCACCTTCAGTGGAGAATGGTCAGACCATGTCATTGGTAATATATCAATTTTCGTGATGGCTGGTAGTGACATTCTGTCAGTCAAAACTAGATCAATTCTAGAATATGAGGAGTGGACATGTGAATAAAAGGAGTAATCCCTACTTGTAGGATGTTTAGTTCTCCACGCATCGTAGAGATCGTACTCTCCTAGCAATTGGCGAAGCCCAAGGGTATAAACAGGGGAGGTTCTGGGTTTAGCTAAGGGGCTTCTCGTGGGGAGAGATCTATCAACAGAAGGGTCTACAACTAAGTTGAAGTCCCCCAATAGCATGACGGCACCTTTAGCGTGCTTCTGTATCAGGGAGAATAGTTTCCTACAAAAGGAGAGTTGACCAGAGTTAGGTGCGTAGCAAGATGCTAAAGTAACGGTGGTGTCCTCGAGCTGTCCAATTAATATTAAATACCTGCCTTCGGGGTCTACGAGTTGGAATTCGAGAGAGAATGGGCAGTCACGCGAGATTAGTATAGCCACTCCGGCCTTTTTTTACGGGACCATTAGCCATGTAGCAGGTAGGGAAATGATTATCGCAGAGTCTAGGGGGATCTAACCTCCTAAAATGAGTTTCCTGGATAGCGACCACATTCGCCTTCAGTTTGTAGAAAGTAGATAGGGCCATTCTACGCTTCTGTGGGGAATTCAGCCCCTTTACATTCAATGATACCAAATTAACCATGATAACCTAACCAGGAGGAGGAGCATCCGCTGAAACCAGTACATACCATTAAAGAAGTACCGTATCCTGACCACAGGGTGAAAGAAAAAAAAAGCACGGGGGGAACGAGACACAAAGGGAGACACACAGGGGAGGATAGAAAGAGAGAGGAGAGAAATACAATACACAGAACAAAGAAAACCGACTCCGTGTAGAGACGAAGTCATAGTAAGACGCCAAAACATACAGCGCCTCACCTAGGAAGGTTGGGAGGTTAGTGGCCAACCTCCCCGCAATCAAATAACCCCAAAAAAATTTTTTTTAAACATTATAAACAAACAATCGCACATGGCATATCAAAGGAATGTCTGTAAGAATGGAATGATAGGCTAATTTGTAATGAGTCACAGGGTCCCGGAACCGGCAAAGAGTAATACCATAATTACAGTAACAAGGCGGCCCGAAGAAGGGCGTACAAACCAGACCAGAACCCTGTGACACAACAACCATCGTTAAAGAAAAAAGCCCCGTCTTACGATGATATCAGAAGTATGAAACATGAAGTAATAAGGCAATTGACTTATAATTAACACTAAAACTAGTACTATCTTATAGAACACTGCAGGTCCTATAATGGCCATTCTTAGCAGGGAAAGTACCGCAGTGGGAAGGGCCTACTTCCCAACCGTCGACCAGTCCGGCTGAAGTCGGCGGTCAGGAGAGCCGGCTCCCTGATCTCCAGCTATATTCCATTTATGAAGAAGTCTCATACCGTCCTCGACCGAAGACACCACAATAGTTGAACCTTCTCTAGAAATCAATAGACGTGTGGGGAAACCCCATCTATAGATGACTCCAGCTTTCCGAAGGGCCGCGGTGACGGGCTGAAAGGAGCGCCTCCTGATTAGGGTGTGTTGTGATAGGTCTCCAAAAAGTTGAAGCTGGCCCAAAGCTTTCACTGTGTCAGAGGAAGGTCTAGCCGCTTTAAGCAGGGATTCTTTAATGTGGAAAAAATGGACCCTCATTAGGACATCCCTCGACGCACCTTCAGGAGCGCTGCGGGCCTTCGGAACTCTATGAATACGGTCCAATAACAAGTCCGCAGATGTAGCTAGGGGTAGCAGCTTCTTGAATATTTCGATTGTATAGTCATGTAGGCTGCTATTAGATACGGATTCAGGAACCCGTCTTAGCTTGAGATTATTTCTGCGTGAGCGGTCCTCCAAGTCTGCTACTTTATCCCGCAAAGCCGCCACTTCCCCCTCAAGAGCGTCATGAGAGTCGATAAGGGTATTGTGAGAGCTCACCACCTCACCCATCTTTGTTTCCAAATGTCCGGTCCTCTCGCCCAGGTCCTCAACGGAGCGTTGACAGGATTGCAGCATAGTACGGAATTCTGACGCCACCTCATCTTTAAACTGGTGTAACAAAAGCTTCATGGCGCCCACCATTAAGGCTTCACTGTCCTCCAGGCGTGGAGAGGAGGGGGAATCCTGAGATGGGGGTAAGGTCATCAGAGGTGAGGAAGTCGTAGGTGGGGGATCCGATCCGGTGGCAGAAGCCCCAGTCCCTTGAGATTTATTACGATAAGGAGAGGGCTTGAAAAAGGCAACTTGGGAAATTGACTTGGAGGCTTTATTCTTTTTTGGAGCCATCTTGTATCACCGTGAGAAGATAGAAGAACCCCAGTAGAGAGGAGGTTTTCGTCCAAGGCCCAGAACGGCGGATATCCTCTTCGCCACGTGCGTGATTGTGTCAGCTAAAATGATTGCAGGGGGTTTCGGGGGAGACACATTGGGAAGGTGCCTACATCTTATAGGCACAGCAGGGTGCCCAGCTCCTGCGGGTAGATGTCATCCAATACACAACAGGGAGGGCCCAGTGGACCTAATAGTGAATGTGGAATCAGTTGTAGGATCAAAGGGCTGGATTCTCCTTATGCACTGAGCTGTTCCACCACTAAGCCACGCCCCCTACTTTTAATTTATTTTATAAGAGCAGCTGGAGCGGCCCCATAGAGTGCCCGGGGGATAGAGGCACCAATAATTTCCCCCCAAGTAGCGGCAGAAGGAGATCCGAGCCGCCTCCGCAGTACACGCTGCAAGGGGTTCAGGTGTGGGCGCAATACCAATAAGTAAGATGGCGCCGCCAGATCTCCACTAAAACCTCCGGCCGTCTAGGTCCCCGGAGGCCCCCAGCTGAGCAGCCAGGAACGGGAGCGGGTGCAGCGGCGGGTACTGTGCGCAGGCCGGGGTCCCCCAGTCCGGGCGCTGGTGAGTGGGAAGAGCAACCGCGGCGGGAGAGAGCGGCAGGGTCCGCTCGCCTTCGGCTCTCCTCAGCGCGACCGAGGTGACCGGCGGGTCTCCGTCCGAGGTAAGGGGGCTGCGGGCAGCACTCACCTCTCCACAGAGCAATACACGGAGAGGCGTCGGGCAGGAAAGCAGAGTCCCGATGTGGGGGGGGGGGGCACCCTCCGCGGCCAATTCCAGCTACACCAGGCCTCCTCCTCCGGGGCAGCAGTAAAATCGAGGTCCCGGTTTGTCCTGGGTCAGAAGGCCGCAACCCGCACGGGTGCAGGGGACACCCGCCGGCTCCGCGGACCTCTCTGCCCTACACAGGAAGACCCCAGCTGATGAAGGGGGGTCCCTAAGATTACCAGGGAGCAGCATAGTGTCGTTTATTAACGGTATATGTGGACGTAAGGCAGGAGCTCCTGTGAAACACGTCTGCACAGGTCTGCAGCTAGGCCACGCCCTGTGCATCCCTTTTTTTGTAAAGTATGATCCCGTATCTCCATCGTGCCTTGCACGCCAGTTAACGGAAGTTCTATATTAGTGAAGTTCAGCATTTAAATGACAGTTCTCTGCTACACAGCGCAAGACAGTATGTACTTTTTGTGCTATGTGTGGTATGGCAAAATAATGACAGCACAATATTGAAATCTGTGGTATGTGTGCTATGGTAAACAGGATATACTTTGTGCACATTTTAAGGCAAAAAAAAACTAGCAAATTCATATGTGTATTAACACGGTGGAAAAAAGATCATTATGATGGAACAGATACAGTACTGTAACTGCAATTGACTCTGTCTTGCCCGCAATAACAACCTCTCTTTTTCAGCAACTTGTGTTTAAGTTTTCTAGCAATTTTGACTTTAATACATCCGTCAACCAAATTGCCAAAATGTCGTGATTTTTGCAAATTGCATACTGTTACATTACCTCCTGGGACTTTTTAACTAGCATGCTGCATCAGAAATATACAGTGGATGTGTCATATTGCCAAGAAAATACATCAAAAATAGTTATTTCAAAGAGCTGCATTCAAATACATTTACCTAACAAAACAGACAAAAACAAGACTGGGTAATGATATGCAGACTTATACCCCTTTTACACCAAAATCCAGGATCTGACCCGGGATATGGAACACGGTTCTAATCCGGGTCGAACCCGGGATCTAGGTCAGCACTGTTCACACTGCACACGGGTGCAGTGTTTTTAAGACCGGCGCTTGGAGATTACATTATCTCCAAGCACTGTGTCAAAGTCGAAAAATATCATGCTTCACATTTCCATATACTAACCCCAATGCACATGCCCGCTGCTCGTGCATTCAGTCTGCCGTACGTGCACATGTCCGCAAATTGCGTACACTCGCTCCGGCGATTACGCGCGGTATATGCGTATTTACGGTAGAGTTTATGAGCTTGTAGCGGGCGACTCGTTTATAGCATAGTTAACTAAAATAGTGCGTTTTGTAGATAATATTCCCTTTAATAATGTCTGCAAGTATGTTTAGTGTAAATGGTTCGTGGACATGGGAATTCCTCTTTGCATGATACGAAGGGTCTGACAAAGGTTGAACAGTGGTGTCTAGTACCTAACTGAAGAGTATTTTATTAGAAACATTCCGGTGTTGGTTAGGAAGAGAGTAATCGCTCCTGCGTATAGTTATGTCTATAAGAAGTTTATGGACATTTACTGTATTTGCAGTTCATTATCCATGCGGCGGGAATCCTGTGGATACCTCCCACCTGAGCAGTTTGAAATAGTCACAGCCCACCTGTTCAAATCCACCTATGACCTTTTGTTATAATGCAGAGAGACATTCCTGTGTCCAATGAACAATGAGATTGTAGGGCCCATTGTAGTGTACTGTATGTTGTGTATATAAAGGCCACTGTCCCCTGACCGGCCAGTACTCTCTCTCATCAACATTTATCTCTGATAATTGGAGGACTGGATCCGGTTGCGCTAGCGAGCGTTCCCCCGTATGGTATGTTTCTCTGTGGCCACTTTGTTACCCGTTTAATGTAAGCCATTCATTCTTATTCTATGTATTTGTGTTTGCGTTCATTCGCTATTGTGTATATTTCTGTTTAGTTATTGTGTTTAGGTATTAATGTTAGGATTGTAGTGTATAAGCTGTAAACTGTATTTCTTTTCCCTTTTACATACTAAAATCATCTAGTAAGGTGTTGGAACCTTAACAAGTGTTTGTGTGTTTCACCATTTATCACTAAGGGTTTCTGAGCATCTCAATCGCTCAAACAGCTGGCTTAAATACTAAGGTTAATCAGTGTTACATCATTACAGTATCACGGTATTAAGGTTTACAGTGTAAGCATATTCTGTTTAAGGTTTAAAAAGGTTATTGTCTGTGTGTACGCTCGCTGTGTGTATTACGTACACCCAGCGCAGCGTGTGTACGTAACTTGCGTACCACGTGCGAGGTCTTTGTACGCAAATAGCGTACAAAGTGCGTAGCACGTGCACGTGGTTTAGCGGCCATTACGGCTACACGGTAATAGTAAATAGCTTATGTTAAAAGGTAAATAATTAGCTTTATCAACTGGGAAATCCATAAAACGGGACCCCCGGGGCACCTACGTCACGCTGGAGGCAAGCTCAGCACTCTGAAAAGTGCTGCTGGGATGCCCCCAACCTCCGTCTGTGCTATGAATGGATGTCGCACTTATGAGTGTGGCATCCATTCACCCTCACCCAGGCACCGATGCTGTCTGCATAGCAGCACAGAGAGCAGCGGAGACTGTGTTCGCCCTGTCCCCAAACCTCCTGACCGCCCACAGGATGCTGCTGTTGGTGGGTATGGGCTGTCCCATTGCTGTAAACGGGTTCCAGGTCGGACGACCCGGGTTACCTGTTTACACTGCCCTTGAACATGGGTTCCACCCGTGTCCAACCATGGTCGAAACCCGGGTAAATCGACCCGTTTTTTGTGTGGTTTTTTTAGCTGTTTACACCATCAATAACACAGGTTTTCGGCTTGGTGTAAAAGGGTAAGAGGGCTCTGCTTACATGCTTACAATCTATAGGATGCTAAAATAATCTAGCTACACCCACAGGATGGCGCCAGACACCTAGTGGGAGTAATTTTATTATTCAGTATGCTTTGGGGCAGTGAGTGTGTGTGAGCCTATGGAGGCAGCGTACTGTGTGTGAAACTATATGGGCAGTGTGTGTGTGAGGCTATTGAGGTAGTGTGTTTGATGCTATGGAGGCAGTGTGTGAGGCTATGCAGGGTGTGTGTGTGAGGCTATGAAGGCACTGTGTGTGAGGCTATGCGGGCATTGTGTGTGTGTGTGCGTGTGGCTATGAAGGCACTGTGTGTGTGTGTGTGTGTGCACGCGTGTGTGTGCGCGTTAGAGATGAGCGCCTGAAATTTTTCGGGTTTTGTGTTTTGGTTTTGGGTTCGGTTCCGCGGCCGTGTTTTGGGTTCGAACGCGTTTTAGCAAAACCTCACCGAATTATTTTTGTCGGATTCGGGTGTGTTTTGGATTCGGGTGTTTTTTTCCAAAAACACTAAAAAACAGCTTAAATCATAGAATTTGGGGGTCATTTTGATCCCAAAGTATTATTAACCTCAAAAACCATAATTTACACTCATTTTCAGTCTATTCTGAATACCTCACACCTCACAATATTATTTTTAGTCCTAAAATTTGCACCGAGGTCGCTGTGTGAGTAAGATAAGCGACCCTAGTGGCCGACACAAACACCGGGCCCATCTAGGAGAGGCACTGCAGTGTCACGCAGGATGTCCCTTCCAAAAAACCCTCCCCAAACAGCACATGACGCAAAGAAAAAAAGAGGCGCAATGAGGTAGCTGTGTGAGTAAGATTAGCGACCCTAGTGGCCGACACAAACACCGGGCCCATCTAGGAGTGGCACTGCAGTGTCACGCAGGATGGCCCTTCCAAAAAACCCTCCCCAAACAGCACATGACGCAAAGAAAAAAAGAGGCGCAATGAGGTAGCTGACTGTGTGAGTAAGATTAGCGACCCTAGTGGCCGACACAAACACCGGGCCCATCTAGGAGTGGCACTGCAGTGTCACGCAGGATGGCCCTTCCAAAAAACCCTCCCCAAACAGCACATGACGCAAAGAAAAAAAGAGGCGCAATGAGGTAGCTGACTGTGTGAGTAAGATTAGCGACCCTAGTGGCCGACACAAACACCGGGCCCATCTAGGAGTGGCACTGCAGTGTCACGCAGGATGTCCCTTCCAAAAAACCCTCCCCAATCAGCACATGATGCAAAGAAAAAGAAAAGAAAAAAGAGGTGCAAGATGGAATTATCCTTGGGCCCTCCCACCCACCCTTATGTTGTATAAACAAAACAGGACATGCACACTTTAACCAACCCATCATTTCAGTGACAGGGTCTGCCACACGACTGTGACTGATATGACGGGTTGGTTTGGACCCCCCCCAAAAAAGAAGCAATTAATCTCTCCTTGCACAAACTGGCTCTACAGAGGCAAGATGTCCACCTCATCTTCACCCTCCGATATATCACCGTGTACATCCCCCTCCTCACAGATTATCAATTCGTCCCCACTGGAATCCACCATCTCAGCTCCCTGTGTACTTTGTGGAGGCAATTGCTGCTGGTCAATGTCTCCGCGGAGGAATTGATTATAATTCATTTTAATGAACATCATCTTCTCCACATTTTCTGGATGTAACCTCGTACGCCGATTGCTGACAAGGTGAGCGGCGGCACTAAACACTCTTTCGGAGTACACACTTGTGGGAGGGCAACTTAGGTAGAATAAAGCCAGTTTGTGCAAGGGCCTCCAAATTGCCCCTTTTTCCTGCCAGTATAAGTACGGACTGTGTGACGTGCCTACTTGGATGCGGTCACTCATATAATCCTCCACCATTCTATCAATGTTGAGAGAATCATATGCAGTGACAGTAGACGACATGTCCGTAATCGTTGTCAGGTCCTTCAGTCCGGACCAGATGTCAGCATCAGCAGTCGCTCCAGACTGCCCTGCATCACCGCCAGCGGGTGGGCTCGGAATTCTGAGCCTTTTCCTCGCACCCCCAGTTGCGGGAGAATGTGAAGGAGGAGATGTTGACAGGTCGCGTTCCGCTTGACTTGACAATTTTGTCACCAGCAGGTCTTTCAACCCCAGCAGACCTGTGTCTGCCGGAAAGAGAGATCCAAGGTAGGCTTTAAATCTAGGATCGAGCACGGTGGCCAAAATGTAGTGCTCTGATTTCAACAGATTGACCACCCGTGAATCCTTGTTAAGCGAATTAAGGGCTGCATCCACAAGTCCCACATGCCTAGCGGAATCGCTCCCTTTTAGCTCCTTCTTCAATGCCTCCAGCTTCTTCTGCAAAAGCCTGATGAGGGGAATGACCTGACTCAGGCTGGCAGTGTCTGAACTGACTTCACGTGTGGCAAGTTCAAAGGGCATCAGAACCTTGCACAACGTTGAAATCATTCTCCACTGCACTTGAGACAGGTGCATTCCATCTCCTATATCGTGCTCAATTGTATAGGCTTGAATGGCCTTTTGCTGCTCCTCCAACCTCTGAAGCATATAGAGCAGGCTTTTTCAACCAGTGTGCCGTGGCACACTAGTGTGCCGCGACCAGTTGCAAGGTGTGCCGCAGAGCCAGAGCAGCTTCCTGCACCTTCAGAGTGAACTGTTGGCCCGGGCTCTTCTTAAAGGATCAGTCATGCTCCGGCCGTGATGTATGCCTTGAAGACGCGGCAGTGTGATATCATAGGTCACGCCGCCGCGTCTCACCACCCAGCCAGCCCACCCGCCTGCATACACATCTTCCAGTTCCTGCCTGCATACACAGCTTTCCTTGCCCACCCACATCCACACCTGCCTGACCGCCCACTGCTCAGTATTCGCAGTACTCCACTATGAACCACTCCCGCCACTGAGGGACAGGGAGGAAGACAGCTGACTGGTAGGGGCTAATATTTGTTTTGTTTTTTTTCTCCTGTGGGGAACAATAGGATTCATGTGGGGAGAATAAGGATTTATGAATTTATGGGGGGAACAATGTGAATAATTTATGTGGGGAGCAACAGGATTTATGTGGGGAGCAATGTGATTGTTTTTTTCTGTGTATGCCAATGTATGTATGGATTTTTTTTTTCACTATGAGGGCCAATGTGTGTTTTGGGGTTTTTTTTCTGTGGGGAATTGATGGTGTGCCTTGGCAATTTTAAAATATTGTTCGGTGTGCCGCGAGTGAAAAAAGGTTGAAAATCACTGATATAGAGGGTTGAATTCCACCTCGTTACCACTTCTTGCTTCAGATGATGGCAGGGCAGGTTCAGTAGTTTTTGGTGGTGCTCCAGTCTTCTGTACGTGGTGCCTGTACGCCGAAAGTGTCCCGCAATTTTTCTGGCCACCGACAGCATCTCTTGCACGCCCCTGTCGTTTTTAAAAAAATTCTGCACCACCAAATTCAAGGTATGTGCAAAACATGGGACGTGCTGGAATTTGCCCATATTTAATGCACACACAATATTGCTGGCGTTGTCCGATGCCACAAATCCACAGGAGAGTCCAATTGGGGTAAGCCATTCCGCGATGATCTTCCTCAGTTGCCGTAAGAGGTTTTCAGCTGTGTGCGTATTCTGGAAAGCGGTGATACAAAGCGTAGCCTGCCTAGGAAAGAGTTGGCGTTTGCGAGATGCTGCTACTGGTGCCGCCGCTGCTGTTCTTGCGGCGGGAGTCCATACATCTACCCAGTGGGCTGTCACAGTCATATAGTCCTGACCCTGCCCTGCTCCACTTGTCCACATGTCCGTGGTTAAGTGGACATTGGGTACAACTGCATTTTTTAGGAGACTGGTGAGTCTTTTTCTGACGTCCGTGTACATTCTCGGTATCGCCTGCCTAGAGAAGTGGAACCTAGATGGTATTTGGTAACGGGGGCACACTGCCTCAATAAATTGTCTAGTTCCCTGTGAACTAACGGCGGATACCGGACGCACGTCTAACACCAACATAGTTGTCAAGGACTCAGTTATCCGCTTTGCAGTAGGATGACTGCTGTGATATTTCATCTTCCTCGCAAAGGACTGTTGAACAGTCAATTGCTTACTGGAAGTAGTACAAGTGGGCTTACGACTTCCCCTCTGGGATGACCATCGACTCCCAGCGGCAACAACAGCAGCGCCAGCAGCAGTAGGCGTTACACGCAAGGATGCATCGGAGGAATCCCAGGCAGGAGAGGACTCGTCAGACTTGCCAGTGACATGGCCTGCAGGACTATTGGCATTCCTGGGGAAGGAGGAAATTGACACTGAGGGAGTTGGTGGGGTGGTTTGCGTGAGCTTGGTTACAAGAGGAAGGGATTTACTGGTCAGTGGACTGCTTCCGCTGTCACCCAAAGTTTTTGAACTTGTCACTGACTTATTATGAATGCGCTGCAGGTGACGTATAAGGGAGGATGTTCCGAGGTGGTTAACGTCCTTACCCCTACTTATTACAGCTTGACAAAGGGAACACACGGCTTGACACCTGTTGTCCGCATTTCTGGTGAAATACCTCCACACCGAAGAGCTGATTTTTTTGGTATTTTCACCTGGCATGTCAACGGCCATATTCCTCCCACGGACAACAGGTGTCTCCCCGGGTGCCTGACTTAAACAAACCACCTCACCATCAGAATCCTCCTGGTCAATTTCCTCCCCAGCGCCAGCAACACCCATATCCTCCTCATCCTGGTGTACTTCAACACTGACATCTTCAATCTGACTATCAGGAACTGGACTGCGGGTGCTCCTTCCAGCACTTGCAGGGGGCGTGCAAATGGTGGAAGGCGCATGCTCTTCACGTCCAGTGTTGGGAAGGTCAGGCATCGCAACCGACACAATTGGACTCTCCTTGTGGATTTGGGATTTCAAAGAACGCACAGTTCTTTGCGGTGCTTTTGCCAGCTTGAGTCTTTTCAGTTTTCTAGCGAGAGGCTGAGTGCTTCCATCCTCATGTGAAGCTGAACCACTAGCCATGAACATAGGCCAGGGCCTCAGCCGTTCCTTGCCACTCCGTGTGGTAAATGGCATATTGGCAAGTTTACGCTTCTCCTCCGACAATTTTATTTTAGGTTTTGGAGTCCTTTTTTTACTGATATTTGGTGTTTTGGTTTTGACATGCTCTGTACTATGCCATTGGGCATCGGCCTTGGCAGACGACGTTGCTGGCATTTCATCGTCTCGGCCATGACTAGTGGCAGCAGCTTCAGCACGAGGTGGAAGTGGATCTTGATCTTTCCCTAATTTTGGAACCTCAACATTTTTGTTCTCCATATTTTAATAGGCACAACTAAAAGGCACCTCAGGTAAACAATGGAGATGGATGGATTGGATACTAGTATACAATTATGGACGGGCTGCCGAGTGCCGACACAGAGGTAGCCACAGCCGTGAACTACCGCACTGTACTGTGTCTGCTGCTAATATATAGACTGGTTGATAAAGAGATAGTATACTCGTAACTAGTATGTATGTATAAAGAAAGAAAAAAAAACCACGGTTAGGTGGTATATACAATTATGGACGGGCTGCCGAGTGCCGACACAGAGGTAGCCACAGCCGTGAACTACCGCACTGTACTGTGTCTGCTGCTAATATATAGACTGGTTGATAAAGAGATAGTATACTCGTAACTAGTATGTATGTATAAAGAAAGAAAAAAAAACCACGGTTAGGTCACTGGTATATACAATTATGGACGGGCTGCCGAGTGCCGACACAGAGGTAGCCACAGCCGTGAACTACCGCACTGTACTGTGTCTGCTGCTAATATATAGACTGGTTGATAAAGAGATAGTATACTCGTAACTAGTATGTATGTATAAAGAAAGAAAAAAAAACCACGGTTAGGTCACTGGTATATACAATTATGGACGGGCTGCCGAGTGCCGACACAGAGGTAGCCACAGCCGTGAACTACCGCACTGTACTGTGTCTGCTGCTAATATAGACTGGTTGATAAAGAGATAGTATACTACTAATATTATATACTGGTGGTCAGGTCACTGGTCACTAGTCACACTGGCAGTGGCACTCCTGCAGCAAAAGTGTGCACTGTTTAATTTTAATATAATATTATGTACTCCTGGCTCCTGCTATAACCTATAACTGGCACTGCAGTAGTGCTCCCCAGTCTCCCCCACAATTATAAGCTGTGTGAGCTGAGCAGTCAGACAGATATATAATATATATAGATGATGCAGCACACTGGCCTGAGCCTGAGCAGTGCACACAGATATGGTATGTATGTGACTGAGTCACTGTGTGCTGTGTATCGCTTTTTTCAGGCAGAGAACGGATTATAAATAAAAGTGGTGGTCACTGGTCACTATCAGCAAAACTCTGCACTGTACACTACTGAGTACTCCTAATGCTCCCCAAAATTAGTAAATCAAGTGTCTAAACGGAGAGGACGCCAGCCACGTCCTCTCCCTATCAATCTCAATGCACGTGTGAAAATGGCGGCGACGCGCGGCTCCTTATATAGAATCCGAGTCTCGCGATAGAATCCGAGCCTCGCGAGAATCCGACAGCGTCATGATGACGTTCGGGCGCGCTCGGGTTAACCGAGCAAGGCGGGAAGATCCGAGTCGCTCGGACCCGTGAAAAAAAACATGAAGTTCTGGCGGGTTCGGATTCAGAGAAACCGAACCCGCTCATCTCTAGTGCGCGTGCGTGCGCGCGCGGCTATGAAGGCACTGTGTGTGTGTGTGTGTGTGCACGAGGCTATGAAGGCAAAAGTAGACTCAAGACTTTCCTGTTTACTCAAGCATTTCCATAATGTCCCTTTTAGTATCTCCATGCTTCTGTATTTTATGAAAATGTACTTCATTATTTTCTGTACTATATTATGCTATGTATCTGTTAAGCGCCTTGAGTCCTATTGGAGAAAGAGCGCTATATAAATACAATTATTATTATTATTATTATTATTATTGCAAATTCTGCTTTTTAGCAGAATTTGCAATCCTAACTGAATCGGGTCCTATGTTTCATCCTGTAATTGCTCCAGCCTTAAAGTCTAAACTTCAGCTGGACTGTGCATGCTGATGTTATATCTGCAGCGCAAAAGCAACTTGATGTGTTGTCACTTGGTGGCCTATTTATCAAGCTTTTCAGCCCTGGAGATCACAAACATAAATAACAGTCTGAATTATTCTCTCTAAACTAACTGTGGTTCTTATTTATCAATTGTCTAATGCAGGAGATATCACAGACAGTATTAGGCAGCACTATACAATGTATGGGAACAAAGAGATTGTGCAATTTATCAAGCTATAAAAACCAGACATTTTTCAAATTTGTCTCCGATAGATAACGCCAGTCCTCAGATGGCATTAGCATGTGCTTTCCTATAGAAAGCGCTATCAGGGTGTAATAAGGGTACTCTTCAGGTCCCTCCGGAGCTTTCAGTGTGTATGCATGACATAATGCATGCTAGTACGAGCACTGCTGGGACGGAAGACGTTAGTGTAAACAGTGTAAACTTTTCCACTGCTGTTGGTGGGCTTTTCCACAGCTGGTTATCTGAGTTAAAAAAAAAAAATTCCCCTGTGTGTTCCCCAGTGTAAACATGAATGCTGTTGACAAATGTAGGCATACCGGTCTCCATTGTTCTTAAATGGAGTTAAGGGGGGTACTCACGGAGCGATATTCTAAGCAATCTGACTAGATTGCTTAGAATATCAGCATGATCGCTCCGTGTGTAGCCCCCTCGGCGATAGCGATGCGCGGCCCCGCACATCGCTATCGCTGCTGCTAGATTGGCCTGCATGCAGGCCAATCTAGCGGGTCGCTCACTTCACCCGCTGGGTGAAATGAGTGCCCCCCCGTCTTCCCCCGCACGCTCAGCACAGATCGCGCTGTGCTGAGCGGCAGGAGAGATGTGTGCTGAGCGGTTCGCTCAGCACACATCTCTCCTGCATCGGCCCGTGGGTACTGGGCTTAAGTGGGCTATAGCCCTGTACCCACGGCCCGATGCTGGAGAGATCTGTGCTGAGCGTGCAGGGGGAGACGGGGGGGGCCGCTCACTTCACCCAGCGGGTGAAGTGAGCGACCCGCTAGATTGGCCTGCATGCAGGCCAATCTAGCAGCAGCGATAGCGATGTGCGGGGCCGCGCACCGCTATCGCCGAGGGGGCTACACACGGAGCGATCATGCTGATATTCTAAGCAATCTAGTCAGATTGCTTAGAATATCGCTGCGTGAGTACCCCCCTTATGACTGAGCCCCTGGGAATGGAGGGTTCTTCTGCTTGGATGCTATGATGATAAATACCCATAAAAAACCCATTCCTAATCACCACAATATGTTGCTTTTCAGTTCCCCACCCGTATACTTAACAGACTTTTAGAATCTCCTCTCTGAGAGAAGACCAGAGAGAAGATACAAGTGACAGCTGATGGGGTGGGGCCTAACTATTTGCATCATTAAGCCGCAACACCTTTATCTAAAATGCTGTGAATTACATATCTAAGAAGAGGGGGTGGAGCCAAATGCAGCAATTATCATATAATCACATCATATTGGCCTCGCTACCTCCTCACGGGCCGTGAATCCCAGAATTATTCTTCCCATCACACTCGGATGTGGGAGGACCACCCACTCATTCCGGGGACTCCCCAAAAAATCTGTAGTCTCCTGGATGTTCCGGGAGAGTAAACAAGTGTGACCCAATGCTGCAGTGATAGAGACCCCGGTATGGGAGCCAGGGAAACCTAGGCATTTATCCTTACTATACTGGTAGAGGTGGGATTGTCAGACCAAACGGACAAGATCAACAAATCAGGACATCCCGGTGACACTACTATTTAAGATACAGTGGTGGAGTAAGGGAGGGAATGTGGCAAACATGCTTGCCATTTATTACCTGTATGTTACAGATTCTTAGTGATTGTTGTTACTACAATAAATGTACTTTTGTACCTTTCCAATAACATTTGCCTGTGTGATTGCTGAACCCCTATAAGGTATAGGCTACCCTTCCTAGTACAGTAACGCACCCCCGGAGAGTGCACAAGTGGGTAAGATAAACCGGTGTCTTCACACCCAGTTCTTGGGTAGCATTACTATGATTACCCTTATAAGCCTTTATTAATAAAATATCAGACTGCTGGTCTCTGTCAGCATTATTATACACTAGTGAATGGATCCCATTGGGGTTGTGGTGGGGGTGAGCGCTCGCTGTGCAAGACAGAGTTGGGACAGATCACCACTGATTATTATATATCCCTAAAGCCTGCAGTAACAAGAAATCTAATGCCCGGGTACCCTGGATTATATTGCAGGATCCCCTAAATTCTGTTAAAGTAAATTACTTACACTTCCTGTGATGTACAGCCATGTGACAACATCCTGCACTCTGATTGGTGGATAGTTTCAATCTCTTTCCAATCAGCATGGAGACCTCCCACTACTTAGATTGGTGATTAGCCTGAAACCACTCCCCAATCAGTGTAGTAGCAACTGTCAGCTGGGTGCAGTGCCGTAACTAGACATTTTAGCGCTGTGTGCAAGAAGCAACATCAGCACCCCCCCCCCTCGCCCACACACACACACACACACACCATATACAAAACCGGGCCAATGTGCGCCGCAGGCGCGCGCCAAAATATAAGGGCTTGGCTTCATGGGGAAGGGGTGTGGCCACCGAGCTCCCTTTTACACATTACAGCAGGCAGAGCTCCCTTATACACAGCACGGCAGGTAGAGTCCCCTTTCACAGCACGGCAGGTAGAGTCCCCCTTTTACACAGCACGGCAGGTAGAGTCCCCCTTTTACACAGCATGGCAGGTAGAGTCCCCCTTTTACACAGCACGGCAGGCAAAGTCCCCCTTCTTTACACATTAGGCAGAAGTCCCCGTTTTTTACATATTGCAGCAACAGAGCCCCATTTTTTTTACACATTAGGCAGGCATAGTCAGTGTGTGTGTGCGCGTGTGTGTGTGTGTGTGTGTGTGTGTGCATTAGGCAGGCATAGTGAGAGAGAGAGAGAGTGTGTGTTTGCGCATTAGGCAGGCATAGTGTGTGAGAGAGAGAGAACTGAGTTTGTGAGTGTTTATTTGTTTGTGGTATTCACCTGTGGGGGGCGATCCGGCATCCAGGGCTTCCACATGCTGACCCTCCTATCCAGGAGCTGCACACTGCAGTTGCGCTCAATCTTCATTACAGCCGGGGGGGTGCGCTACCACATGGCAGCTGCGGCACCGCACGGTGTCCCTTGCCCGGGCGGCGGTAGGCATGGCAGCTGCAGATACGGCGGAGGGAAACAGGTGCCGGTGGCAGACAGAACATACACTACTGCAGTGCCTCACTTAGTAGAACACCCGTGCGGGAAGGGGAAGGGCTGCCAGATGGTGCGCCAGCAGTGCATTTGGGTGATATTCAAATGCTATATCACGCCCATTCTCCTTTCTAAAGTGATCCCTGTTATCGTGCATATCGTGCCCATAATAATCAGGTTAAGCTGCGTAAAGGGTTGGTCGCCTTGGTACCCCGGGATTAGCGAGCTGTCATGTTGATACCACGTTCGTCAGCAGAAACGGAATGGGTGTGTGGAAGTGGGCGGAAAGAATTGATTACCGCCATAGTGTTTAAATCACAGTATGGGCAGCCAGGGATCATCATATTTCTACCTCTCGACCACCAGTTACATGCATACAGAGTGCTAAATCATACTTGCCCCCCGGAATGGAAGTAGGCCGCCATATCACTTCACCTCCCTTGTGAGGTGGTGGCTTATGATAAAAATAATATGATCATGGCCCATGATTATACTTGAAGCTTCCCTCCAGGATCTCCAGGAGCAGAGGCCCATAAAGTTGGCAAGTATAACTAATATTGTAGCAGCCTGGGAGTTTTGTTTTTAGTAGAAAGGGGCTCAGACTGTTGAAAAAGCAACTTGGTCTTCTCCAAGATGGACGCAATTTGAGTGGATTTAGGAATAGTTTCAGTGGATAAAGGTGTGGCTTATTTTGTCCCAAATCTGCAATCAATATTGTTGCCAGGGGAACTAGTAGTTTAATAATACTATTGACTGTTGATTTCCCAGGCAAAGTTGGCGGTATGGGCGGCCAATGATACAATTTTTCCTCAATAGCGTCATTCTAGCCACGCCCCATGCAATCTTGGCATTGTATAGTGGGGGGTGGGGCCACAATGATGTAGTCATGCTGCCATATCCCTACATCGCATATTTCTCTCTATATATATATATATATATATATACACACACACACACACACACACACACACACACACACACACACACACACACACACAAATCTTATGAAATAATATATACATATTGACAGTGCCGTAACTAGGCATTTTAGCTCTGTGTGCAAGAAACGACAGTGGCGCCCCCCCTCACGTAAGAAGGGGGCAGTGCACGCCGTAGGCGCGCAAAAAATTTATAGGGGCGTGGCTTCACGGGGAAGGGGCGTGGCCACAAAATAATAGCAATTCATACTACGGTGCACAGTAGTCTACATTATTCAAATTACGCTGCACAGTAGCGCCACTACACCAGGTAGAGCCCCTTTTATACATTACAGCAGACAGCGTCCCCCTTTTTACACATTACAGCAGACAGTCCCCCTTTTTACACATTGCGGCAGCCAGTCCCCCTTTTTACACATTGCGGAGGCCATGCCCCCTTTTTACACATTGCGGCAGCCAGTCCCCCTTTTTACACATTGCGGCAGCCAGGCCCCCTCTTTACACATTGCGGCAGCCAGTCCCCCTTTTTACACATTGCGGCAGCCAGTCCCCCTTTTTACACATTGCGGCAGCCAGTCCCCCTTTTTACACATTGCGGCAGCCAGTCCCCCTTTTTACACATTGCGGCAGCCAGGCCCCCTCTTTACACATTGCGGCAGCCAGGACCCCTTTTTACACATTGCGGCAGCCAGTCCCTTTTTACACATTGCAGCAGCCAGGACCCCTTTTTACACATTGCGGCAGCCAGGACCCCTTTTTACACATTGCGGCAGCCAGTCCCCCTTTTTACACATTGCGGCAGCCAGGCCCCCTTTTTACACATTGCGGCAGCCATGCCCCCTTTTTACACATTGCGGCAGCCAGTCCCCCTTTTTACACATTGCGGCAGCCAGGCCCCCTCTTTACACATTGCGGCAGCCAGTCCCCCTTTTTACACATTGCGGCAGCCAGTCCCCCTTTTTACACATTGCGGCAGCCAGTCCCCCTTTTTACACATTGCGGCAGCCAGGCCCCCTCTTTACACATTGCGGCAGCCAGGACCCCTTTTTACACATTGCGGCAGCCAGTCCCTTTTTACACATTGCAGCAGCCAGGACCCCTTTTTACACATTGCGGCAGCCAGTCCCCCTTTTTACACATTGCGGCAGCCAGGACCCCTTTTTACACATTGCGGCAGCCAGGCCCCCTTTTTACACATTGCGGCAGCCAGGCCCCCTTTTTACACATTGCGGGAAGACGGTGTCCCCCTGAGAGAGAGAGAGAGAGAGAGAGGGATATACTTACCTTCTCCCCGCTGACAGGCTCCTCGTGCTGGCATCTCCCTCTCGGTGCAGGCAGTGAGGTGAGAAGGAGGAGGAGGGAGGGTGAGCAGGGAGCCGCAGCAGCGCTATTTCATTGGTAGTAAGCGCCGCTGCAGCATCCCCCTCTTCTTCCGTATTGGCTGCCTGGCGCTGCTGTGGATGCTGGGATGAAGGAACCGCATCCCAGCATCCATAGCAGCGCCGGGCAGCCAATACAGAAGGAGAGGGGGATGCTGCAGCGGCGCTTACTACCAATTAAATAGCGCTGCTGCGGCTCCCTGCTCCCCCTCCCTCCTCCTCCTTGTCCGCTGCCCAGCGCTGGTCTCTTCTCCCTCCAGCGCGGCGCACGGCGCACACAGCAGAGGCGGCATGTAATGAGTCAATTTGACTCATTACATGCCGCTGGCCGTGCGCCCTCAGGGCAACTGCGCTGTGTGCCAAGCCCACTTGGCACACACATAGTTACGGCCCTGCATATTGAGCCTGAGGTTGTTTAAAACCAATATTCAGAGCAGAGAAATATATCTGTAAGCATAATGAAAACAAACGAGAGTGAAGAGGAAATCGTTTTCTAAATTGGCAGTGTGCGCCACAGACAGGTTCCAAGTGTTACAATATATATAGCAACAGAGGTTGACTTGCAACCAGTGACATGTGGCAGGAAATCTGCCCTTGAATCCTGCCGTTAGCACATTCCTATGTTTACAAGTGTGAGATTCCCTCCCTATACTCCATTACATGATCCCATCCTCCCTAAACAGTGAGTTATATTACAAAGCCCCACTTGTATCCCAATATTAAACCTAGCCACATAACTCTGCTTATCTGCACTTGTCTCAGCCTTTCCTGTTTACCACAAAGATGGCCTTAACACACAGGAAGCCCCATTAATGATTTATTTTAATCTCTACCTCAGGTTACTGTGATACAGAGGTAGTGCTGCTACTATTCTCTTCTGCATACACTTTGGTGACCTTCCATTTATTACCTCTTCTGCATTCAATATTACAAGTTTGTTTTCAGGTAGCTAGTAAAATCTGACGTGTATCATTTCCTAGAATCATACGGCACGGTTATATTATTCATGCTATATGTACTGTATTTGCAATGCAGACTGTACTAATAGCAATTAGAGATGAGCGGGTTCGGTTTCTTTGAATCCGAACCCGCACGAACTTCACTTTTTTTTTCACGGGTCCGAGCGACTCGGATCTTCCCACCTTGCTCGGTTAACCCGAGCGCGCCCGAACGTCATCATGACGCTGTCGGATTCTCGCAAGACTCGGATTCTATATAAGGAGCCGCGCGTCGCCGCCATTTTCACACGTGCATTGAGATTGATAGGGAGAGGACGTGGCTGGCGTCCTCTCCATTAGAATAGATTAGAAGAGAGAGAGAGAGAGATTGTGCAGACAGAGTTTACCACAGTGACCAGTGCAGTTGTTGTTAAGTTAACTTTTATTTAATATATCCGTTCTCTGCTATATCCGTTCTCTGCCTGAAAAAAACGATACACAGCAGTCACACAGTGTGACTCAGTCTGTGTGCACTCAGCTCAGCCCAGTGTGCTGCACATCAATGTATAAAAGCTTATAATAATTGTGGGGGAGACTGGGGAGCACTGCAGGTTGTTATAGCAGGAGCCAGGAGTACATAATATTATATTAATTTAAAATTAAACAGTGCACACTTTTGCTGCAGGAGTGCCACTGCCAGTGTGACTAGTGGTGACCAGTGCCTGACCACCAGTATAGTAGTATATTGTTGTATACTATCTCTTTATCAACCAGTCTATATTAGCAGCAGACACAGTACAGTGCGGTAGTTCACGGCTGTGGCTACCTCTGTGTCGGCAGTCGGCACTCGGCAGGCAGTCCGTCCATCCATAATTGTATAATTATATACCACCTAACCGTGGTATTTTTTTTTCTTTCTTTATACCGTCGTCATAGTCATACTAGTTGTTACGAGTATACTACTATCTCTTTATCAACCAGTGTACAGTGCGGTAGTTCACGGCTGTGGCTACCTCTGTGTCGGCAGTCGGCAGGCAGTCCGTCCATCCATAATTGTATTATTATAATATATACCACCTAACCGTGGTTTTTTTTTCATTCTTTATACCGTCATAGTGTCATACTAGTTGTTACGAGTATACTACTATCTCTTTATCAACCAGTGTACAGTGCGGTAGTTCACGGCTGTGGCTACCTCTGTGTCGGCAGTCGGCAGGCAGTCCGTCCATCCATAATTGTATTATAATATATACCACCTAACCGTGGTTTTTTTTTCATTCTTTATACCGTCATAGTGTCATACTAGTTGTTACGAGTATACTACTATCTCTTTATCAACCAGTGTACAGTGCGGTAGTTCACGGCTGTGGCTACCTCTGTGTCGGCAGTCGGCAGGCAGTCCGTCCATCCATAATTGTATTATAATATATACCACCTAACCGTGGTTTTTTTTTCATTCTTTATACCGTCATAGTCAGTCATACTAGTTGTTACGAGTATACTACTATCTCTTTATCAACCAGTGTACAGTGCGGTAGTTCACGGCTGTGGCTACCTCTGTGTCGGCAGTCGGCAGGCAGTCCGTCCATCCATAATTGTATTATAATATATACCACCTAACCGTGTTTTTTTTTTCATTCTTTATACCGTCATAGTCAGTCATACTAGTTGTTACGAGTATACTACTATCTCTTTATCAACCAGTGTACAGTGCGGTAGTTCACGGCTGTGGCTACCTCTGTGTCGGCAGTCGGCAGGCAGTCCGTCCATCCATAATTGTATTATTATAATATATACCACCTAACCGTGGTTTTTTTTTCATTCTTTATACCGTCATAGTGTCATACTAGTTGTTACGAGTATACTACTATCTCTTTATCAACCAGTGTACAGTGCGGTAGTTCACGGCTGTGGCTACCTCTGTGTCGGTAGTCGGCAGTCGGCAGGCAGTCCGTCCATCCATAATTGTATTATAATATATACCACCTAACCGTGGTTTTTTTTTCATTCTTTATACCGTCATAGTGTCATACTAGTTGTTACGAGTATACTACTATCTCTTTATCAACCAGTGTACAGTGCGGTAGTTCACGGCTGTGGCTACCTCTGTGTCGGCAGTCGGCAGGCAGTCCGTCCATCCATAATTGTATTATAATATATACCACCTAACCGTGGTTTTTTTTTCATTCTTTATACCGTCATAGTCAGTCATACTAGTTGTTACGAGTATACTACTATCTCTTTATCAACCAGTGTACAGTGCGGTAGTTCACGGCTGTGGCTACCTCTGTGTCGGCACTCGGCAGGCAGTCCGTCCATCCATAATTGTATTATAATATATACCACCTAACCGTGGTTTTTTTTTCATTCTTTATACCGTCATAGTGTCATACTAGTTGTTACGAGTATACTACTATCTCTTTATCAACCAGTGTACAGTGCGGTAGTTCACGGCTGTGGCTACCTCTGTGTCGGCAGTCGGCAGGCAGTCCGTCCATCCATAATTGTATTATAATATATACCACCTAACCGTGGTTTTTTTTTCATTCTTTATACCGTCATAGTGTCATACTAGTTGTTACGAGTATACTACTATCTCTTTATCAACCAGTGTACAGTGCGGTAGTTCACGGCTGTGGCTACCTCTGTGTCGGCAGTCGGCAGGCAGTCCGTCCATCCATAATTGTATTATAATATATACCACCTAACCGTGGTTTTTTTTTCATTCTTTATACCGTCATAGTCAGTCATACTAGTTGTTACGAGTATACTACTATCTCTTTATCAACCAGTGTACAGTGCGGTAGTTCACGGCTGTGGCTACCTCTGTGTCGGAACTCGGCAGGCAGTCCGTCCATCCATAATTGTATTACAATATATACCACCTAACCGTGGTTTTTTTTTCATTCTTTATACCGTCATAGTCAGTCATACTAGTTGTTACGAGTATACTACTATCTCTTTATCAACCAGTGTACAGTGCGGTAGTTCACGGCTGTGGCTACCTCTGTGTCGGAACTCGGCAGGCAGTCCGTCCATCCATAATTGTATTATTATAATATATACCACCTAACCGTGGTTTTTTTTTCATTCTTTATACCGTCATAGTGTCATACTAGTTGTTACGAGTATACTACTATCTCTTTATCAACCAGTGTACAGTGCGGTAGTTCACGGCTGTGGCTACCTCTGTGTCGGCAGTCGGCAGGCAGTCCGTCCATCCATAATTGTATTATAATATATACCACCTAACCGTGTTTTTTTTTTCATTCTTTATACCGTCATAGTCAGTCATACTAGTTGTTACGAGTATACTACTATCTCTTTATCAACCAGTGTACAGTGCGGTAGTTCACGGCTGTGGCTACCTCTGTGTCGGAACTCGGCAGGCAGTCCGTCCATCCATAATTGTATTACAATATATACCACCTAACCGTGGTTTTTTTTTTCATTCTTTATACCGTCATAGTCAGTCATACTAGTTGTTACGAGTATACTACTATCTCTTTATCAACCAGTGTACAGTGCGGTAGTTCACGGCTGTGGCTACCTCTGTGTCGGAACTCGGCAGGCAGTCCGTCCATCCATAATTGTATTATTATAATATATACCACCTAACCGTGGTTTTTTTTTCATTCTTTATACCGTCATAGTGTCATACTAGTTGTTACGAGTATACTACTATCTCTTTATCAACCAGTGTACAGTGCGGTAGTTCACGGCTGTGGCTACCTCTGTGTCGGCAGTCGGCAGGCAGTCCGTCCATCCATAATTGTATTATAATATATACCACCTAACCGTGGTTTTTTTTTCATTCTTTATACCGTCATAGTCAGTCATACTAGTTGTTACGAGTATACTACTATCTCTTTATCAACCAGTGTACAGTGCGGTAGTTCACGGCTGTGGCTACCTCTGTGTCGGAACTCGGCAGGCAGTCCGTCCATCCATAATTGTATTACAATATATACCACCTAACCGTGGTTTTTTTTTCATTCTTTATACCGTCATAGTCAGTCATACTAGTTGTTACGAGTATACTACTATCTCTTTATCAACCAGTGTACAGTGCGGTAGTTCACGGCTGTGGCTACCTCTGTGTCGGCACTCGGCAGGCAGTCCGTCCATCCATAATTGTATTACAATATATACCACCTAACCGTGGTTTTTTTATACCACCTAACCGTGGCAGTCCGTCCATAATTGTATACTAGTATCCAATCCATCCATCTCCATTGTTTACCTGAGGTGCCTTTTAGTTCTGCCTATAAAATATGGAGAACAAAAAAGTTGAGGTTCCAAAATTAGGGAAAGATCAAGATCCACTTCCACCTCGTGCTGAAGCTGCTGCCACTAGTCATGGCCGAGACGATGAAATGCCAGCAACGTCGTCTGCCAAGGCCGATGCCCAATGTCATAGTACAGAGCATGTCAAATCCAAAACACCAAATATCAGAAAAAAAAGGACTCCAAAACCTAAAATAAAATTGTCGGAGGAGAAGCGTAAACTTGCCAATATGCCATTTACCACACGGAGTGGCAAGGAACGGCTGAGGCCCTGGCCTATGTTCATGGCTAGTGGTTCAGCTTCACATGAGGATGGAAGCACTCAGCCTCTCGCTAGAAAAATGAAACGACTCAAGCTGGCAAAAGCACAGCAAAGAACTGTGCGTTCTTCGAAATCCCAAATCCACAAGGAGAGTCCAATTGTGTCGGTTGCGATGCCTGACCTTCCCAACACTGGATGTGAAGAGCATGCGCCTTCCACCATTTGCACGCCCCCTGCAAGTGCTGGAAGGAGCACCCGCAGTCCAGTTCCTGATAGTGAGATTGAAGATGTCAGTGTTGAAGTCCACCAGGATGCGGAGGATATGGGTGTTGCTGGCGCTGGGGAGGAAATTGACCAGGAGGATTCTGATGGTGAGGTGGTTTGTTTAAGTCAGGCACCCGGGGAGACACCTGTTGTCCGTGGGAGGAATATGGCCGTTGACATGCCAGGTGAAAATACCAAAAAAATCAGCTCTTCGGTGTGGAGGTATTTCACCAGAAATGCGGACAACAGGTGTCAAGCCGTGTGTTCCCTTTGTCAAGCTGTAATAAGTAGGGGTAAGGACGTTAACCACCTCGGAACATCCTCCCTTATACGTCACCTGCAGCGCATTCATAATAAGTCAGTGACAAGTTCAAAAACTTTGGGTGACAGCGGAAGCACTCCACTGACCAGTAAATCCCTTCCTCTTGTAACCAAGCTCACGCAAACCACCCCACCAACTCCCTCAGTGTCAATTTCCTCCTTCCCCAGGAATGCCAATAGTCCTGCAGGCCATGTCACTGGCAATTCTGACGATTCCTCTCCTGCCTGGGATTCCTCCGATGCATCCTTGCGTGTAACGCCTACTGCTGCTGGCGCTGCTGTTGTTGCTGCTGGGAGTCGATGGTCATCCCAGAGGGGAAGTCGTAAGACCACTTTTACTACTTCCACCAAGCAATTGACTGTCCAACAGTCCTTTGCGAGGAAGATGAAATATCACAGCAGTCATCCTACTGCAAAGCGGATAACTGAGGCCTTGGCATCCTGGGTGGTGAGAAACGTGGTTCCGGTATCCATCATTACTGCAGAGCCAACTAGAGACTTGTTGGAGGTACTGTGTCCCCGGTACCAAATACCATCTAGGTTCCATTTCTCTAGGCAGGCGATACCGAAAATGTACACAGACCTCAGAAAAAGAGTCACCAGTGTCCTAAAAAATGCAGCTGTACCCAATGTCCACTTAACCACGGACATGTGGACAAGTGGAGCAGGGCAGGGTCAGGACTATATGACTGTGACAGCCCACTGGGTAGATGTATGGACTCCCGCCGCAAGAACAGCAGCGGCGGCACCAGTAGCAGCATCTCGCAAACGCCAACTCGTTCCTAGGCAGGCTACGCTTTGTATCACCGGTTTCCAGAATACGCACACAGCTGAAAACCTCTTACGGCAACTGAGGAAGATCATTGCGGAATGGCTTACCCCAATTGGACTCTCCTGTGGATTTGTGGCATCGGACAACGCCAGCAATATTGTGCGTGCATTACATCTGGGCAAATTCCAGCACGTCCCATGTTTTGCACATACCTTGAATTTGGTGGTGCAGAATTTTTTAAAAAACGACAGGGGCGTGCAAGAGATGCTGGCGGTGGCCAGAAAAATTGCGGGACACTTTCGGCGTACAGGCAGCACGTACAGAAGACTGGAGCACCACCAAAAACGCCTGAACCTGCCCTGCCATCATCTGAAGCAGGAGGTGGTAACGAGGTGGAATTCAACCCTCTATATGCTTCAGAGGTTGGAGGAGCAGCAAAAGGCCATTCAAGCCTATACAACTGACCACGATATAGGAGGTGGAATGCACCTGTCTCAAGCGCAGTGGAGAATGATTTCAACGTTGTGCAAGGTTCTGCAACCTTTTGAACTTGCCACACGTGAAGTCAGTTCAGACACTGCCAGCCTGAGTCAGGTCATTCCCCTCATCAGGCTTTTGCAGAAGAAGCTGGAGACATTGAAGGAGGAGCTAAGACAGAGCGATTCCGCTAGGCATGTGGGACTTGTGGATGGAGCCCTTAATTCGCTTAACAAGGATTCACGGGTGGTCAATCTGTTGAAATCAGAGCACTACATTTTGGCCACCGTGCTCGATCCTAGATTTAAAACCTACCTTGGATCTCTCTTTCCGGCGCACACAAGTCTGCTGGGTTTCAAAGACCTGCTGGTGAGAAAATTGTCAAGTCAAGCGGAACGCGACCTGTCAACATCTCCTCCTTCACATTCTCCCGCAACTGGGGGTGCGAGGAAAAGGCTCAGAATTCCGAGCCCACCCGCTGGCGGTGATGCAGGGCAGTCTGGAGCGACTGCTGATGCTGACATCTGGTCCGGACTGAAGGACCTGACAACCATTACGGACATGTCGTCTACTGTCACTGCATATGATTCTATCACCATTGATAGAATGGTGGAGGATTATATGAGTGACCGCATCCAAGTAGGCACGTCACACAGTCCGTACTTATACTGGCAGGAAAAAGAGGCAATTTGGAGGCCCTTGCACAAACTGGCTTTATTCTACCTAAGTTGCCCTCCCACAAGTGTGTACTCCGAAAGAGTGTTTAGTGCCGCCGCTCACCTTGTCAGCAATCGGCGTACGAGGTTACATCCAGAAAATGTGGAGAAGATGATGTTCATTAAAATGAATTATAATCAATTCCTCCGCGGAGACATTGACCAGCAGCAATTGCCTCCACAAAGTACACAGGGAGCTGACATGGTGGATTCCAGTGGGGACGAATTGATAATCTGTGAGGAGGGGGATGTACACGGTGATATATCGGAGGATGATGATGAGGTGGACATCTTGCCTCTGTAGAGCCAGTTTGTGCAAGGAGAGATTAATTGCTTCTTTTTTGGTGGGGGTCCAAACCAACCCGTCATTTCAGTCACAGTCGTGTGGCAGACCCTGTCACTGAAATGATGGGTTGGTTAAAGTGTGCATGTCCTGTTTTGTTTATACAACATAAGGGTGGGTGGGAAGGGCCCAAGGACAATTCCATCTTGCACCTCTTTTTTCTTTTATTTTTCTTTGCGTCATGTGCTGTTTGGGGAGGGTTTTTTGGAAGGGACATCCTGCGTGACACTGCAGTGCCACTCCTAGATGGGCCCGGTGTTTGTGTCGGCCACTAGGGTCGCTTATCTTTCTCACACAGTCAGCTACCTCATTGCGCCTCTTTTTTTCTTTGCGTCATGTGCTGTTTGGGGAGGGTTTTTTGGAAGGGACATCCTGCGTGACACTGCAGTGCCACTCCTAGATGGGCCCGGTGTTTGTGTCGGCCACTAGGGTCGCTTATCTTTCTCACACAGTCAGCTACCTCATTGCGCCTCTTTTTTTCTTTGCGTCATGTGCTGTTTGGGGAGGGTTTTTTGGAAGGGACATCCTGCGTGACACTGCAGTGCCACTCCTAGATGGGCCAGGTGTTTGTGTCGGCCACTAGGGTCGCTAATCTTACTCACACAGCTACCTCATTGCGCCTCTTTTTTTCTTTGCGTCATGTGCTGTTTGGGGAGGGTTTTTTGGAAGGGACATCCTGCGTGACACTGCAGTGCCACTCCTAGATGGGCCCGGTGTTTGTGTCGGCCACTAGGGTCGCTTATCTTTCTCACACAGTCAGCTACCTCATTGCGCCTCTTTTTTTCTTTGCGTCATGTGCTGTTTGGGGAGGGGTTTTTGGAAGGGACATCCTGCGTGACACTGCAGTGCCACTCCTAGATGGGCCAGGTGTTTGTGTCGGCCACTAGGGTCGCTAATCTTACTCACACAGCTACCTCATTGCGCCTCTTTTTTTCTTTGCGTCATGTGCTGTTTGGGGAGGGTTTTTTGGAAGGGACATCCTGCGTGACACTGCAGTGCCACTCCTAGATGGGCCCGGTGTTTGTGTCGGCCACTAGGGTCGCTTATCTTTCTCACACAGTCAGCTACCTCATTGCGCCTCTTTTTTTCTTTGCGTCATGTGCTGTTTGGGGAGGGTTTTTTGGAAGGGACATCCTGCGTGACACTGCAGTGCCACTCCTAGATGGGCCAGGTGTTTGTGTCGGCCACTAGGGTCGCTAATCTTACTCACACAGCTACCTCATTGCGCCTCTTTTTTTCTTTGCGTCATGTGCTGTTTGGGGAGGGTTTTTTGGAAGGGACATCCTGCGTGACACTGCAGTGCCACTCCTAGATGGGCCCGGTGTTTGTGTCGGCCACTAGGGTCGCTAATCTTGTCATGTGCTGTTTGGGGAGGGTTTTTTGGAAGGGACATCCTGCGTGACACTGCAGTGCCACTCCTAGATGGGCCCGGTGTTTGTGTCGGCCACTAGGGTCGCTTATCTTTCTCACACAGTCAGCTACCTCATTGCGCCTCTTTTTTTCTTTGCGTCATGTGCTGTTTGGGGAGGGTTTTTTGGAAGGGACATCCTGCGTGACACTGCAGTGCCACTCCTAGATGGGCCCGGTGTTTGTGTCGGCCACTAGGGTCGCTTATCTTTCTCACACAGTCAGCTACCTCATTGCGCCTCTTTTTTTCTTTGCGTCATGTGCTGTTTGGGGAGGGTTTTTTGGAAGGGACATCCTGCGTGACACTGCAGTGCCACTCCTAGATGGGCCCGGTGTTTGTGTCGGCCACTAGGGTCGCTAATCTTACTCACACAGCTACCTCATTGCGCCTCTTTTTTTCTTTGCGTCATGTGCTGTTTGGGGAGGGTTTTTTGGAAGGGACATCCTGCGTGACACTGCAGTGCCACTCCTAGATGGGCCAGGTGTTTGTGTCGGCCACTAGGGTCGCTGAGCTTAGTCATCCAGCGACCTCGGTGCAAATTTTAGGACTAAAAATAATATTGTGAGGTGTAAGGTGTTCAGAATAGACTGAAAATGAGTGTTAATTATGGTTATTGAGGTTAATAATACTATGGGATCAAAATGACCCCCAAATTCAATGTTTTAAGCTGTTTTTTAGGGTTTTTTGAAAAAACCACCCGAATCCAAAACACACCCGAATCCGACAAAAAAAATTCGGTGAGGTTTTGCCAAAACGCGGTCGAACCCAAAACACGTCCGCGGAACCGAACCCAAAACCAAAACACAAAACCCGAAAAATTTCAGGCGCTCATCTCTAATAGCAATACAAAAGCTACATTCATTTTAAAGTTCTGTTATATTTAATGTTTTGTCCTCTCTCCAGAAACATTTAATATTTATGTCTGGAGACAAGGCAATATACCCATTCGTTTGTTCATTTGTCATACATCCCGCCTCAATACGCCACGCAGCGTGGGTCCCATGCAACTGTGTTAGCATTGGGTGTATTTTTTTTTGCTTAAAATGTATATCTGTGTGCGACTGAGTCTGTATACGAAGCACAACAAAACTTGGCATGCAAAAAAAGCAGTGGCCGCTGTATTGCAGCACTTCGTATACAGATTCAGAGACTCAGTCGCACATATATATATATATTATATATATATATATATATATATATATATATATATAAAAGTGTTGCATATCAAATGCATTATCACAGTCTACTGGTGTGTCCTTGCACCATTGCATTGCGACTAAGATGCATTTTCTGAAAAAAATAAACGCCCAGCGCTGTCAGAGCATAGTTGCCGACATCCTGGCTGCTCTCTCCAGGCCGGCTCAGCATGGGGGCGGGGCGGAGGTGTGATGCGTCTAGGGGGCAGGGTGGAGGTGGAATGGGGCGCGGTTACTGCGATCACATCATTATAGCCACGCCCTGCTCTGTAATGCCGGGATTACAGCATTATACTGCTATAATGACGTGATTATACTGCTATAATGACGTGATTCAGCGAGAATCGCGTCATCAACTGCCAGGACTGCCCACTTAATTCACTAAGTGGGTGGCTGGGCAGGGGGGTACCTACAAAATCTGGAGACTTGCTTGTTCTTCCTGTGGGCCGGGAGGGCCACCCGATTTTCAGGAGCCTACCGGCCATTCCGGGAGAATAGGCAAGTACTGTATGTAGCAGAGTCTCACAGGACCTTGTGCTCCGTGAGAGGCCTGACAGCAGCAACGATATATCAGGATATCTGTATAGAGAATGAACACGTTTTTTTAATGTTATTTGCGCTCACTCCTTTTTATGCGGTGCCGTCTTTGCAGTGACATTTTTGGAAAGATATCGCCACGCAGTGAAAGCACAGCCTTTGGCACTGCCATTTGCCGGCATCAGGTAGGATGTCAATCAGGCAGAGGCATTCGCATTACTGAGATCCAATCGCATCTCCCTGCACATGCAGTGCGGGCCCTGCGCATGCGCACTGGATCTGAAACGGGGAGAATGCGATCGCATCTCAGTAGCGTCTGCAACTGAATAAAACCCATAGTCCTGAGCACTGTTATTTGGTCATATTTAAACATGGTTTATTAAATATGTGCATTAACAACATTCCACATTTGATATAAAGGAGTAAACATTCCTACATTGTAGTACATGGACATCTGACACTGTAGTGTAATGTAAAACCCAGTTGTTTCACTCCTTGTAAAATCCATTCCAGATTGTTAAATATTCGCATGGAGCTTTAACTACGACACTGACCCATTCACTAAGCTCATATCGCCCGATTCTGGGTATTTGTAGCATGTTTGAAAGGGCTCTCAGTACTTTTTACCTTCTTGTAGATTACCGTACAGCATAACCAGAAACACTTTCTTCTGGATGGTGAATGTTGTACTGCAGCCTTCAGCATCTGGTCCTTGTATGTATGACAAGTCAGTGCAATCCCTCTAAGGGGGATATTCAATTATTGCAGCGTTTTCTGACAGCCGGAAAACCGGCACTAATTTGACCGTTGGCTATTCAATAACGGGCGTTTTTGACAGGTTTTTGCTCCGTTTTCACCATGCTTTTTTAGGCGGAGGTGGCGCTGGAAGATTAGCTCATGCCTGCGTCGGCCCTCCCTATGTAGAGAACTAGTTGGCTTGAAAGAGATGTGCAGTAAACTTAGTGCTGTACGGCTAAAGCATTAAGCGGTAATGTGTGCAGCTAACCACCAAATGTGAATTTAATTTCCCCCATTGAAACAAAAATTTGTGGTTGAGACAATCTTGCCGCACTAACCTAAGCGTCTATAACATAGCAGTAGAGACCCCTAAAAGCAGGGAGAAATAGATTTTTTAAACAACCTTCCTTCTTTTTCCTGGTTTGTAAATAATTTAACGCAATATTACATTATAGTACCAATCTTATTATTATGGGACCCGTATACCTGGATTGACTGTGTTTTCTCCTCACACTCACAGGATCATTTGGAAACAGAATTCCTTCCAGAGACAGAAGCTTTAGACGCGATGAAAGCACTTAAAAGGGATATGGCAAGTCCTTGCCGGAAAACACACGCACTTACACAGGTAATGCAAGAATATACCTATCAATGTTGCACAAGGTGTTTGAATGAACTTCATTGAAAGGGAAAACTGTAAACTGAGTTACGGTGTAATATCTAGCACAGTGTGTGTGTGTGTGTGTGTGTGTGTGTGTGTGTGTGTGTGTGTGTGAGGCTCCAGATTTGAGGGTGTGCAGAGACAGATTAAGGTGGGATCACAGGGCGAGTACCCCTGGCCCCCTTCTCTCAGGGGGGTAGGGTCCATCAAATTACTGCGTGGCCCAGGGTGACAAAAATTCTAGTTCCAGCAGTGACCATGCCAGAGGAGTTAATGCTTTCAAAGCATTTAAGTCTGACGGAAAGGTGGAATCATTCCAGTTCTACAAGGAATGTAACAAAAAATGCAAAAAAAGCTATTAGAGCAGCTAAAATAGAAAACGAAAAACAAATCGCAAAGGAGAGTAAAACAAACCCGAAAAAGTTCTTTAAGTATATAAACAGTAAAAGGTTGAAAAGGGAGTATATTGGGCCCTTAAAGGGTAAGCTGGATGTCTTGATTGATGATGATAGGGAAAAAGCAGATTTATTTAATAACTTATTTTCATCAGTATTCACGAAAGAGGACAGGTTGACAGGAATAGAGCATAACATAAATAATAATAATGACCTATTGCTTGGTACTTGCCTAAACGAGGGAGTAATCCGGGAGAGACTAAGTAAAGTTAAGATAAATAAATCTCCTGGGCCGGATGTACTCCACCCCAGGGTTCTTATGGAACTCAGCGTAGAGATATCAATACCTCTATATTTGATCTTCAGCGAGTCAATTAGATCAGGAATGATACCAAAGGACTGGCGTATAGCAGAGGTAGTCCCAATATTTAAAAAGGGTATTAAAACGCTCCCCGGGAACTATAGACCGGTTAGCTTGACATCTATAGTGCGGAAAATAGTAGAAGGTATATTTAGGGATAGCATTCTAGAGTACTTGGATACCTCCAAGGTTATTACTAGGAATCAACATGGATTTGTGAAGGACAGGTTATGTCAAACTAACTTAATAAGCTTCTGCGAGAAAGTGAGCGATAATATTGATAAGGGTCAAGCAGTGGATGTGATCTTTTTAGACTTCTCTAAGGCCTTTGACAAAGTTCCACACAGGAGACTAATTCTCAAACTAAGAGAGCTTGGGGTAGGAAACACTATATGTACTTGGGTGAGTAATTTGCTGTTTAATAGGGAACAGCGAGTGGGGGTTAATGGGATGTTCTCTGAATGGGCTTCAGTACTCAGTGGAATACCGCAGGGCTCAGTACTCGGGCCATTGCTGTTTAATATATTCATTAATGACCTAGGTGAGGGACTGGAAAGCACAATGTCAATTTTTGCAGATGATACTAAATTATGTAGAATACTTAATTCAGACAAGGATGTTGAGTCTCTACAGAATGACTTATCTAGACTGGAGGCCTGGGCAGACAAATGGGGAATGAGGTTCAATATAGACAAATGTAAAGTTATGCACCTTGGGACTAAGAACAATCAGGCAGCCTATAAACTAAATGGGGAAAATGTAGGAATAACGGTAGTTGAAAAGGATCTGAGTGTGCTCATCGATAATAAACTTGGTAGCAGTACGCAATGTCAAAATGCAGCAGCAAAGGCTAATAAGGGGTATGGAGACAAGGTATGAGAGTGTAATCCTGCCTCTGTATAAATCATTGGTGCGACCACACCTGGAATATTCTGTACAGTTTTGGGCACCATATTATAAAAAAAGATATCTTGGAACTCGAAAGGGTTCAGAGGCGAGCCACTAAACTAGTTAAGGGGTTAGAGGCACTGGACTATGAGGGAAGACTTAAAAGGCTTGATATGTTCACACTGGAAAAGAGGTGACTGAGAGGGGACATCATTAATATTTATAAATACATTAAGGGACAATACAAGGATCTATCAAATTATTTGTTTACCAAAAAAACACTACATAGGACACGAGGACACCCACTGAGGTTAGAGGAAGAAAAATTCCATACCCAACGGAGAAAATAATTCATCACAGTAAGAGCAGTAAGGATTTGGAATTCTCTTCCAGAGAAGGTAGTAATGGTGGACACAATCAATAAGTTTAAGAACGGATTAGATAAATTCCTAGCTGAAAAAAATATCCAGGGATACAGCATTTAATTAATATTTAAAAAATAAAATAAAAAAATAATAATAATGTAATGTACAATAGGTTGAACTCGATGGACATGTGTCTTTTTTTCAACCTCAACAACTATGTAATTTCACGGTAGTCTCACTGTTGGGCATAATCAATAGTTTACATGGGACTCTCAAATACTGTATAAATATGATACAGGCAGTTACTGGGTCCCCCTCACTGTTAAAATCCTTATACTAATATTGTAGGCTGTTGCTGCTGATTTGTCCATACTTACCAATATTTATTATTCCCTTCCAGGGCCGGCTCTAGGCATGTTCGAATAGAGCGGCCGCGCAGGGCGCCACCCTTAATGGGTGCCGCGCGCTGGCGCCGCCATATTCGAAGCTGGAGCCGGCCCTGTGTGTGTGTGCAGCGCAGCGTTGTCCCCGCCGTCCGTGTGTGCGGCGTGCGCTGTGCTGCGCGGCGCCGGTGTCTAACGTCAGACGCCGGCGCCGCGCATAGCGCACACAAGTGGCCGCCCGCCCACCCGCACTCGGATCCTCACTCTCCCGCCCGCCAGCACTCCCGCCTGCACTCCTCCTCCCCCTCTCAGACTCAGCGCCTCAGGTATTTGGTGGGGGGGGGTTCAAACATTTATGGATCGCACTGTGGGGGCATTTATCTGGCACACTGGGGGCATATCTGGCACACTGGGGGCATATCTGGCTCTGTGGGGGCATTTCTGGCACTGTGGGGGGCATATCTGGCTCACTGGGGGCATATCTGGCACACTGGGGGCATATCTGGCACACTGGGGGCATATCTGGCACACTGGGGGCATATCTGGCTCTGTGGGGGCATTTATCTGGCCCTGTGTGGGGGCATTTCTGGCACTGTGGGGGCATTTCTGGCACTGTGGGGGCATTTCTGGCAATGTGGGGGCATTTCTGGCACCGTGGGGGCATATCTGGAACACTGGGGGCATTTCTGGCACACTGGGGGCATATCTGGCACACTGGGGGCATATCTGGCACACTGGGGGCATATCTGGCTCTGTGGGGGCATTTATCTGGCCCTGTGTGGGGGCATTTCTGGCACTGTGGGGGCATTTCTGGCACTGTGGGGGCATTTCTGGCACTGTGGGGGCATTTCTGGCACCGTGGGGGCATATCTGGAACACTGGGGGCATTTCTGGCACACTGGGGGCATATCTGGCACACTGGGGGCATATCTGGCACACTGGGGGCATATCTGGCTCTGTGGGGGCATTTATCTGGCCCTGTGTGGGGGCATTTCTGGCACTGTGGGGGCATTTCTGGCACTGTGGGGGCATTTCTGGCAATGTGGGGGCATTTCTGGCACCGTGGGGGCATATCTGGAACACTGGGGGCATTTCTGGCACATTGGGGGCATTTCTGGCACACTAGGGGCATATCTGGCACACTGGGGGCATATCTGGCACACTGGGGGCATATCTGGCTCTGTGGGGGCATTTATCTGGCCCTGTGTGGGGGCATTTCTGGCACTGTGGGGGCATTTCTGGCAATGTGGGGGCATTTCTGGCACCGTGGGGGCATATCTGGAACACTGGGGGCATTTCTGGCACACTGGGGGCATTTCTGGCACACTGGGGGCATATCTGGCACACTGGGGGCATATCTGGCTCTGTGGGGGCATTTATCTGGCCCTGTGTGGGGGCATTTCTGGCACTGTGGGGGCATTTCTGGCAATGTGGGGGCATTTCTGGCACACTGGGGGCATTTCTGGCACACTGGGGGCATTTCTGGCACTGTGGGGGCATATCTGGCACTGTGGGGGCATATCTGGCACTGTGGGGGGCATTTCTGGCACTGTGGGGGGCATTTCTGGCACTGTGGGGGCATTTATCTGGCACTGTGGGGGCACTTATGCATCTGGCACTGTGGGGGCACTTATGCATCTGGCAATGTGGGCATTTATGTATCTGGCACTGGGGGCATTTATGTATCTGGCCCTGTGGGGGCATATCTGGCACTGTAGGGGCAATTTTATATATGGCACTGTGGGGACATATCTGGCACTGTGGGGGCACTTATGTATCTGGCACTGTGTGGGCACTTATGTATCTGGCACTGTGGGGGCATTTATGTATCTGGCACTGTGGGGGGCATATCTGCACTGTGGAGGCATTTATGTATCTGGCACTTTGGGGGCATTTATGTATCTGAACTGTGGGTGCATATCTGGCACTGTGTGGCCATTTATGTAGCTGGCACTGCTGGGGGGCATGTCACGTGTAGCTGGCACTGCTGGGGGGCATGTCACGTGTAGCTGGCACTGCTGGGGGGCATGTCACGTGTAGCTGGCACTGCTGGGGGGCATGTCACGTGTAGCTGGCACTGCTGGGGGGCATGTCATGTAGTGTTCCCGCTAGGCGTCTGTGGCTAGGCAATGTGTCTCAGTGCTCTCCCTGGTGCAATGTGTCTCAGTGCTGTGCCTGACGCAAAGTGTATAGGAGGTTCTACCTGGTGCAGTGTGTATTAGCTGCACTACTGTGTGGTGTAATGCAAATTGCCACTATTATGTGGCCACGTACCTTCCCCACGAAGTAACTCCCCTTAATTTTTGCTGCGCGCCTTCGGCGCGCACTGTCCATTCTTTGACATATAGGTATGGGAACAACAAGCAGTATGTACATCATTTTGCCCTCCTAACTTAAAAATGTGCCCTCCCTGTGATCAGCACCATGCCCTAAAAAGTGAACACTATCATGTGTAGCTGGCACTGCTGGGGGGCATGTCATGTGTAGCTGGCACTGCTGCGGGGCATGTCATGTGTAGCTGGCTAGCTGGCACTGCTGCGGGGCATGTCATGTGTAGCTGGCACTGCTTCGGGGCATGTCATGTGTAGCTGGCACTGCTGCGGGGCATGTCATGTGTAGCTGGCACTGCTGCGGGGCATGTCATATGTAGCTGGCACTGCTGCGGGGCATGTCATGTGTAGCTGGCACTGCTGGGGGGCATGTCATGTCTATCTGGCACTGCACATTATGTGTATCTGGCACTATACTGGAGACATTGTGTGTAAGGAACACTACTGTGACTATGTGTAAGGCTGCTAATTGTGTGAAAATATGTTTATAGTTTGATGATATGAAGTTGAGGCCACGCCCACTTTTCCAGAGGCCCCACCCACTTTTCCGGGAGAGCGCGCCTTCGGCGCGCGCGCTTTTACATTTTCTCGCTCAGGGTGCTAGTAGGCCTGGAGCCGGCCCTGGGAAAGTAGACTTTCCAAAGTGAAATGCAGGTGGTGGGGGCAGGCATATCCTGTTATTTTGCCCCACCCCCTGTGATGAAATGCCATGAAGCGTAGAGGGCCGGCTATGATGATGCAATTCGTTAAGAATGACCAGTGGGCAGAATCTGGGAGGGTAACCTGCTCTCTCAGATCATCATCATAACTCGTAATTCTGTCTACATGATCACAGCACGCCTTACTCAACTTAGCTTACGTGTAAATGCCCATTACCTCTCGGTTACACCCTTCAGCCTCAAGTGGGCATGTCCTTGAGTTGCCTACTACTCTGAATTACGATAATCGTTCATAGTTTTGTATGCTCTGCTATGGTGCATGATACATCCACAAAATGGTCTTGCTTACAACTCTACTTCAATCCTAGCGTACGACGCTCCAACACCAAACTATTTAAGTCAGTCAGTCAGTCATAAAGTATAGTTTTTGGGTTTTCTTACTGACAGTAACTTGCCGTCACTGACCACTCCTACTGCCAATACTCCACCACTGCACACACTCACTGATTGACGGTGTCACAGTCACATTTGTAGGAAATTAGTTGCTGCCGCGACCAGGCTCATTCACTGGCACCTGGAACTGCTTACTGCTGGGTGTCAGTGTAGCTACTGCAGCACCTCTTTCCTGGTAACTACTGTATCGCTTGTTTCTTATGGCCGCTTAGTTTGGAAAGCCTGGGAAATGGATATGGTGCTAGCTCTTATCGATAGGTCACAGCTAAAGTAAATAAGATGACAACTTTTTTCAGCCGTTGCAGCAAGTATTAGCTCTCAGTGCCACACAGAATGCCTATATACATTTAATTAAATATTAAAAGCAGGTTTCTGCATTCTTGGCTGCACCAAATCTGAAGTATATGTTCAGAGGGGTTGGGATCAGGTGACCGTCGGTCGGGATCCCGTCGGTCAGCATACCGTCACTAGGATCCCGGCCGCCAGAATGCCGGCAGGGAGGCGAGCGCAACAAAGCCCCTTGCAGGGGCTATTCCCACTCTGTGGGTGTTGTGGACACCCACGAGTGCGAATAGTCCTGGCCCCCCTGCCGGCATTCTGGCGGGCAGAATCCTGGCATCAGTATGCTGACCGCCGGGATCATAACTACATCCCGTTCAAAGAGGAAGAGAACAGTACCTAGAATCTAAAAGCCCTAGGTTGAGATGTATTAATGATTGCATTTACAATGTTTGCCTGCAGGAACGTCCACCGGAATCAGCTTGCGCTATTGGTCGCTATCAGAATCCTACGGGAACCGCTGTGCCTCTCCGATATCTGCTGCAGTCCCTGTTATTGCAGGATGTGTGTAGAGGGTGGTAACATCTCAGAGAGCCGGCTCATGATATACACATTTTCTTGTAGTGTCGGCAGTCACACAGCAGTGTGCTCAATGGATGGACTGTGTGCAGCATGCTATTGATCTTTGAGCTCAGCACTCAGTGGAGATGGCAGAGGGGGGTGGGACCTGAAGGAGTATGGGTGGCACTGGCATCTACATGGGGCCTGCCGTCTGGGTATCTCGTTAACGGCAGATAGCGTCCTCAAGTTTCTGGAGTCATTAACACCCAAACTGGTGATGATGGCAGGGTGTCCTGCTCTATCTTAAATTTGTATGTCTTTTGGACATTCCGAGGGAGTAGGCACGTAGAGTTTTGTGATTGTCTACAACAGTCAGTTCTTCCCATCAGAAGGAACTACATGTTAAACCCTTCAGTCACTACAATATTGATGCTTTCATGTACAATAGATGCATGTGCCTTCACATACAAAGTGCAGGTATTTACAGATTAATTATAACAGCCCAGGGTAATTGGATTTATCTAGTGTATAATAGTTTTTGTGGAATTACCAGCTAATCTCATAAGTAGATAAAGAAAAAGAGCCAAGAGTCGTAGTAGTTCCTTGTAGTACACCAAAAATAGAGCACTCATTTGCTTATAAAAGAGGTTTTTGTCTCCTGCTGTCCAATAGGGCAATTGGACCCTATTTACGTGTGATACCAAGAAATAATGTATTAAAAGAAGTGCTGACAAGGTCCCCATAGTTTACATTATTTTATCATTTAAAAATTAGTAATATAGAAATACACATTTATTTCACCAATAAAAACCTTAATACGCAAAATGTTAAACCTTTTATATGGAAATTGCTGTATTGTTGTATACGTTAACACTTAAATTGCTTTATAATTAGTAATACATTTCAAATTTTAACACTGAATTTATGTATTCTAACATTAATTTGCACTCAATAATGCATACAATAGTTGTGTAATCCAATGCTTTTTAAATAACAGCCACAATTTAGTACTAATGCAAGCTCAAGCAAATACTGTACCGCTCGTCGGAATCCTGGATGTCACAATACCGATGCCGGGATCCCGAAGGGGCACCATAACGCTGCCGGTATACCGGCGAGGTAGGCGAATTCCCCTCTGTGGGTGTCCATGACCCCCATAGAGGGAGAATAGAACGTAGCATAGCCACCAAGCCCGCAGCTTGGCTATCGCAGCAAAACCGCAAGGGCCTTCGTTCTGCTCGCCCCCCTGTCAGCATTCTACCGCTCAGCATCCCATGCGGCAGTAACACATACCGAACCCCAAGCAACACGTTAGTGGTTCTGATTTGATTCAACCTTTTACAGAGTTAATGCATAAGACAAGCTCCAGCACTCATATAATTCCAGCAAGACCAATCAGTATGTTGCTACATTCAATATTATTCATATTTGATGCATGGTAAATGAAGTCAGAAAAATCACTTACAATTAGAAGTTCCCAATGTCTGCCGGGAAAAGCAATAGTATAATTTAGAGCCCCTGGGTCTTACTCGCTGATGCAGTGTTCAACAGTGTTGGGCTGAGGTAGGCTATATAGTAGACCCGAATCCCTTGGTGAAATAGTACACTACGCGTTTCTCTGTCTATTGGAGCAGTTTCATCAGATGCAGGGATATTGGCATACAAGTCAATTCTAAATCATATGGTTAAGTTAAAATGTAATTATCTCATACATTACAATAAATTGCACATACCATAAAATATCCTATAATGCCGAAAACTTTGGCATAGTATAATCTTTACATTTTATGGGCCCAGGCTTCTTGAAGGGGCCCGGGTCTGCGTGACAAACCCCCCTCCCCACCTTTCCTCTTATCTATCACCACCAGCAGCAGCAGCAGCATCTTCTCCCCACCCCAGCATACGCTGCTGTGTGCTGGGCTGCAATAGGCCCGGCACATCAGTGTGGTCGCGCCCCTTCCCTTGTTTTGACCCTGGCTGAGAGGCACATGGTGCCCCCCTGTACAGGTCAGCATTGTTTCACGACGTGTAAAAAGTTATTGCTATTCTTAATTACAATGCACAAAATGGTAAGCTGCTCAATAAGATTGTGATGTCACTCAGGTGCTAAAAGGGAGGGGTAATTCTGTGTAGGAAAAAACAATGTGTTCCCTAATGCACACCGAGTGAAAAATATTACTACATAATAGTCAGATAATACGGAGATCTTAGTTGCGTATATCTGCAGATATAGGGTTAAGCCCCCAGGCCGATCGACAAGGCTTCTCCGTCACTGGGGGTCCCTAATACTAGGTATGGGTCCGGGGTGCAGGACCCCAACACATCGGCACAGGTCGGCTACCCCAGGTCAGCACACAGGTGAGAATTAATAAGGGTTAATAAGAAGCACAGAAGTGCTATGTAAGTGGTGTGATTAAAATAATACAAAAATATATATAAAGTGATAGGGAAAATCATAAGTGTTAATAAAGTGTTAGGGTGTGCCGACCTGAAGCAGCCCAGCCATACTGACACAGGGGCCACCGCACCCCACACCCACCCCATAAATAATTACAAATATGTCTGGGTTAAATTCCCAGTGTAAGGCCACATGGTAATGGCTCCTACAGCATCTGAGAGCCAGCTTACCTGGAGATACCCCTAGCTTCTCCTATGGCACTCTGGAGTCAGCAATCCCTCCTAATACTGACCCATCCATGCCTCTCTAAATACAATGCAAAAAATGGTAAGCTGCTCAATCAGATTGTGATGTCACTCAGGTGCTAAAAGGGAGGGGTAATTCTGTGTAGGAAAAAACAATGTGTTCCCTAATGCACACCGAGTGAAAAATATTACTACATAATAGTCAGATAATACGGAGATCTTAGTTGCGTTTATCTGCAGATATAGGGTTAAGCCCCCAGGCCGATTGACAAGGCTTCTCCGTCACTGGGGGTCCCTAATTCTTAATTACTTAAAGGGGGCATGACTAGGTAACGCCTCCTACATTACTGGGGCCCGAGAAAGCTAGGGCCCTGGTTTATGCCCAAGGAAGTGTACTGATTTATTAGAGATGTGTGTTGCATTACAGGGAGTTTGCGCTTCATTACAGGGGTTGTGTGAGCTGCATTACAGGGGATCTATGCGTAAGGATGTGCACTGTATTACAGGAGAGGTGTGAACAATTGCATGAACCTGTTGGAAGGGAGAAAACTAGTGGGTGCCATTTCAAATGCTAGAAAATAGTAAAGTACAGCATATTATTGGGATGCAATCAGGACCAGACAGCAGGATCCTGATAGTCAGAATCACGATGGATCCCGGAGGTAAGTATTGGGGTTAGGGTTAGACACTAGGAGGAGAGTTAGGGTTACGCTGCAGGTAAGTGGGTTAAGGTTAGGCCCTTGGGGAAGGGTTAGGGTTTGGCTGCGGGAGGGGAGGTTAGGTTGCAATAGGGGGAGGTTAGGATTAGGCTGCGGTATTTGTGAGTTATAGGTAGAGTGTGGTGAGTTATAGGTAGGGTATATATACTTACAGGGATCCATCAGAATTTTGACTGTTGGGATTCCTCTGACCATCTGGATTCTCACTGGTGGGATTTCGTACCCAACCCTATGCCTATGGTACAACGTCTTGTATTACGGTATTGTTGGGCTGAAGAGCAGACTTTTTAACCATCACTTCACTGCATTTTAAATAAGAGATATGTATCAAAGAATTTGTATATGTTGTATACTGATAGATACTAAAAAAATATATGCATTATATTGTTACTGTCTACCATAAAGTATCTGTTTGACTTTGTGTCACACACAGAGCACACCTCTGGATTTCATAGACACAGGAAAGGCTCTGAAGGTACAAACTGAGAAACCCCATCTTGTGAGTCTCGGAAGCGGAAGGCTGAGCACCGCCATCACTCTCCTGCCCCTGGAAGAAGGTATTTATATATTATTAAAATATTGGTATATTACTCACCCCACGACTATTTCCTCTACCACATTAATGTAGATTTATGTTATTACATAGTGCATATTTATGGTGTATGGTTTATCAGTAATACACTAAATGTACTAAGTATTCAGTGGCTAGCTGTACTTGTCCTTCTTGAAGTAATTAATACAGTTCCAAGAAAAAGTATGTGAACCCTTTGGAATTTCCTGGATTTGTGCATAAATTGGTCATAAAATTTTTCTGATCTTCATCTAAGTCACAACAATAGACAAACACAGTCTGCTGAAACTAATACCACACAAACAATTATATGTTCTCATGTGTTTATTGAACACACCATGTACACATTCACAGTGCAGGGTGGACAAAGTTTGTGAACCCTTGGATTTAATAACTGGTTGACCCTCCTTTGGCAGCAATAACCTCAACCAAACGTTTCCTAAAGTTGCATATCAGACCTGCACAATGGTCAGGGGGAATTTTGGACCATTCCTCTTTACAAAACTGTTTCAGTTCAGCAATATTCTTGGGTTGTCTGGTGTGAATCGCTCTCTTGAGGTCATGTCACAGCATCTCAATCGGGTTGAGGTCAGGACTCTGACTGGGCCACTCCAGAAGGCGTATTTTCTTCTGTTGAAGCCATTCTGTTGTTGATCTACTTCTGTGCTTTGGGTCGTTGTCCTGTTGCACCACCCATCTTCTGTTGAGCTTCAATTGGTGGACAGATGGCCTTAAGTTCTTCTGCAAAATGTCTTTATAAACTTGGGAATTCATTTTTCCGTCGATGATAGCAATCTGTCCAGGCCCTGAGGCAGCAAAGCAGCCCCAAACCATGATGCCCCTCCACCATACTTCACAGTTGGGATGAGGCTTGATGTTGGTGTGCTATGCCTTTTTTTCTCCACACATAGTGTTGTGTGTTTCTTCCAAACAACTCAACTTTGGTTTCATCTGTCCACAGAATATTTTGCCAGTAGTGCTGTGGAACATTCAGGTGCTGTTTTGCAACCTTCAAATGTGCAGCAATGTTTTTTTTGGACAGCAGTGGCTTCCTCCGTGGTATCCTCCCATGAACTCCATTCTTGTTCAGTGTTTTACGTATGTTAGATTCGTCAACAGAGATGTTAGCATGTGCCAGAGATTTCTGTAAGTCTTTAGCTGACAATCTAGGATTCTTCCTCACCTCACTGAGCATTCTGCGCTGTGCTCTTGCAGTCATCTTTACAGGACGCCCACTACTAGGGAGAGTAGCAACAGTGCTGAACTTTCTCCATTTATAGACAATTCGTCTTACGGTGGACTGATGAACATCAAGGCTTTTAGAGATACTTTTGTAACCCTTTCCAGCTTTATGCAAGTCAACCATTCTTAATCGTTAATCGTAGGTCTACTGAGAGCTCTTTTCTGCGAGGCATGGTTCACATCAGGCAATGCTTCTTGAGAATTGCAAACTCAAAACTGGTGTGTTTTTTATAGGGCATGGCAGCTTTAACCAACACCTCCAATCTCGTCTCATTGATTGGACTCCAGGTTGGCTGACTCCTGACTCAGATTAGTTCTTGGAGAAGTCATTAGCCTAGGGGTTCACATAATTTGTCCACCCTGCACTGTGAATGTTTACATAGTGTGTTCAATAAAAACATGAGAACTAGAGATGAGCGGGTTCGGTTCTCAGAGAACCGAACCCTACCGGACTTCACCATTCGAGCCCGGATCCGAGTCAGGCTCGGGTTTTCCCGCCTGACTCTGAAACCAGAATGAGGCAAAATGTTATCATCCCGCTGTCGGATTCTCGCGGGGTTTGGATTCCATATAAGGAGCCGCGAGTAGCCGCCATTTTCACTCCGGCATTGGAGAGTGTACAGAGAGGCGTGTCTCCGTTCTCTCAGTGTCTGTGTCTTGTGCTGTATTTGTCCAGTAACAGTGGTTGTGTCCTCTTGCTGCCATATGTCCATTGCTGCTATGTTGTGCTGCATCAGTTCAGTGGTGGTGTATTGTGCTGCATCAGTCCAGTGGTAGTGTCCTGTGCATCAGCTATCAGTCATTCCAGTGACCAGGCAGTCACAGTGGTATACTCTGCTGCCATATGTCCACTGCTGCCGTATAATAATAATAATAATAACAACAAGTCCCTTACAGTGTTGCTGTGTTGTCCTGCATCAGACCAGTGGTAGTGTCCTGTGTATCAGCCATCAGTCACTCCTGTGCCGCATATTGTGTTATATAACTCCAGAAAAATAATGTAGAACAAAGATTTGGAGGATAAAATACGGAAAGATCAAGAACCACTTCCTCCTAGTGCTGAAGCTGCTGCCACTAGCCATGACATAGACCATGACATGCCATCGTCGTCTGCCAAGGCCGATGCCCAATGTGATAGTAGAGGGCATGTAAAATCCAAAAAGCCAAAGTTCAGTAAAAAGACCCCAAAAAATAAATTTAAATCATCTGAGGAGAAACGTAAACTTGCCAATATGCCATTTACGACACGGAGTGGCAAGGAACGGCTAAGGCCCTGGCCTATGTTCATGACTAATGGTTCAGCTGCACATGACGATGGAAGCCCTCAACCTCCATTTTGCCATTTAATTCCAGTGATTTTGACGTATAATTCCAGTGATTTGGACGTATAATTCCAGTGATTTTGCATTATAATTCCAGTGATTTTGCAGTATAATTCCAGTGATTTTGCCATTCAATTCCAGTGATTTGAACGTGTAATTCCAGCTGACCAGTGTCTGACACTGCAGTGCCACTCCTAGATGGGCCAGGTGTTTGTGCCGCACACTTGTGTCGCTTGGCTTAGTCATATAGCCACCTCGGGGCAACCTTTTGGCCTAAAAACAATATTGTGAGGTGTTCAGAATAGACTGGAAATGAGTGGAAATTAATGTTATTGAGGTTAACAATACTGTAGGATCAAAATTACCCCCAAATTCTGTGATTTTAGCCGTTTTTATGTTTTTCCCCCAAAAATCATCCAGATCCAAAACCAAAACACGAAAGGGTGGTTTTGGCAAAACCAAGCCAAAACCAAAACACGAAAGTAGAATTAGAACCAAAACTAAAACACAAAACACGAAAAGTTCCAGCCGCACATCTCTAGAGAACATATAATTGTTTGTGTGGTATTAGTTTCAGCAGACTGTGTTTGTCTATTGTTGTGACTTAGATGAAGATCAGAACACATTTTATGACCAATTTATACACAAATCCAGGAAATTCCAAAGGGTTCACATACTTTTTCTTGCAACTGTATATGGGTCAATTTAATAATTTAGTAAAACCATCCCAAAGGAAAATAAGGAGTTAATGCAGAGTTTCCAAAACTTCGCAATTACAGGTGTGTCCTCATACATCTTGCCTCAATTCGCCATGCAGCAGGAGATACCTGGTGTGAGTCAGCTGGCAGCTCCCGGGCAGCTATTCAAACGTCAGGCGTCTTTTTTGCCGAAAATGCACCTTATTCGCATCGCTATGTGACTAGGACATACAGGCAGCTTATGCTGATTAAAATTATATGTGGCATGCCTATATTCTGTGTGTGACTGCGGCTGTATCTGCATATGAAATGCTATGTTACAGTGATTTTCAGGAGAACACTGTGGGGTAATTCAGAGGGTAATTCAGACCTGCTCGCCACTCTGCGAATTTGCAGAGGTTTGCGATCAGATAGTCGCTGCTCAGAGAGAAAACGCGCCCCGTGCAAGTCTGCGTACACCTTGAGAAAATCTCTGCGAACGCCTGTCAGCTGCAAATCCATTTGCAACTCACTCACCATCGAATGTTTTTTCCAGTCTGTGCATAGCCCAGAACCTACTCCTACAGTGCAATAGAATCACGCTGATTGGGGCCATCACACACCCTCCCTGAAAACGCTTGGGAACGCCTGCGTTTTCCTGACACTCCCAGAAAACGACCAGTGACCACCCCCAAATGCCACCTACCTGCCAATCAACTTGCGTACGCCTAGCGATCAAAAAAGTCACTGGATTTTTTCTCAGTTTGGCCTCATGCGTGCGCACTACGATCTGTACGCATGCGTAAACGATCAATAATCGTCCACCTTGCGAATTCGCACAACAGCGATCAAGTCTGAATCGGGCCCTGTAACATAGCATTTTGTATGCAGATGCAGCCACAGTCACACACAGAATATAGGCATGCCGCATATCATTTTAATCAGCATAAGCATAGCAATGCGACTTAGATACATTTGAATGAAAAAGTCGCACATAAAGACGCTCAGCGCTATTGAGTCATACCGCGGCATGGCGCAAGTAAAAGGGCCGTTTAACATGACTGCAGCAAGGATGTAGGAGGACAAATCTGTACACTCCAGGTTTTAAGGATATCCATGATTGAGCCCAGGTGACTTTAACCCTTTTCACACCGCACAAATAACCCGGTATCGACCTGGTATATTGGCGGGTCGATGCGGGTCGCTGTGCGGTGTGAAAGGGGTCACTGCCGGATTCCCAAGTCGCCTGACCGGTTATTTGAACCCGGGAATAAAGAAGGGTTATTCCCCGGTCAGGTGCAGTGTGAATGGGTTGCCGGGTTGATGCAACCCGGGACCCGTTCACAGTACAGGAAGAGGCGGTGTGGAGATGATCTCATCTCCCAGCGCCGCCTCCGCCCCCGATGCCGCCTCTGTCCCCGCCCCCGATGGCAACCTGACACAGCATATTGCCGTATCGGGAAGCCAGTCTGAATGGTTCCAATACCGGGTCCAATACCGGGTCGCACCTGGGAAGGACCCGTTTCCAATACCCGGGTGCGACCCGGCATTGCTATGTGAAAGCGGCATTAGTTACTGCCTCAATCAATTTCATTTAACCATCTGGACCCAATCATGAATTCTCTTAAAACCTTGGGGCAGATGTATTAACCTGGAGAAGGCATAAGGAAGTGATAAACCAGTGATAAATGCAAGGTGATAAACACACCAGCCAATCAGCTCCCATATGTAAATTAACAGATAGGAGCTGATTGGCTGGTGTATATCACCTTACACTTAACACTGCTTTATCACTGGTTTATCACTTCCCTATGCCTTCTCCAGGTTAATTCATCTACCCCCTTGAGTTGACTGTAAAGGTGGAGTTCGGGAAACTGAGTTAATGTAGAGGATTTATGTTTTTCAAAATCATCAAAGAGTTGCGTGAACAACGTATATTGGCAAAAGATTTCATAATACAATAAGTAACAAGCAAACAGGACATTGCCACTTCCAAAAGACAATTACACACAGTTACAAACGTTATTACTCCTTCTGGCATCCCCTCTTGCCAAGACTGTAGTGATAGTAATTACTCGAATGCCCAGTGTATCTGCAACTGAAAGTCCTAATACTGTACTGTCCCTAAATATCACAAGGTGGGTTCCTTATCTCAATGCCCCTAAAATAACTACCATCACATGTGGCCACCAGGGCACACAGCCAACCGGAGGCACCCTGAGAAACTGCACTGGGTGCTGGCCAAATACTCTGCGGGACTACTTTCACTAACTGTTGCCATGTTGTGCTGCAAGTGCCATTACACAAGTAGACAGAAAATATTGTTTTCTAAGAAGCAAAAACCAAATTCTGAATAATCTGTTATTAACACGACAACATAAGAAAAGAATAGAATATAGCACAGATAGAACTGGCACACTGAGACTGACTAGATCTTAGCTGGAACACGGATAGCAAAAGGTTGCCGACCCTTACTCTAAACCAGGGGGGATTTGACATGCAGCGCTCTAGCCGCTGTAGAACTTGACATTCTGGCATGCCCTGCCACATTTTTGTTATTAGCATATGCTACATCTATGGCAGCACATGCTGGGGTGTGTAGTCCCACACAGTAGCTGGAGGGCCGCGTGTTAAATACCCCTGCTCTATATTGTCTGACTGAATCTTATAATCTTCATTATTGTACATATTGTAGATGTGAACTGCACTGCAATATATACACTGCATAATATTTGGTACCCATATAAAAATGAACAAAAAAGCAGTATAAAATAAACAGCACTTAATTTTTTTGTTATATTGTATCCAAAACCTGAGTTATAACCATGTTCCACAGCCGCAATAACCCGGATTATTGCCAGGTCTACCCAGGTTGTGACTGGTCCCTGAAAATAACCTGGGAATCCAACACTTGTAAGGGTGCAGTGTAAACGGTTAACCCTGGTCATCTGATCCGGGTCCCATTAAAACCCTATGCAGAGCCGGCTTATTGGTGCTTGGAGATGATGTCATCTCCAAGAGCCAGCAAAGGGAAGAGCAACCACTAATCCATGTCCAGCCTGCGGTATGAACCTGGTTTCAAGCCGCTGTGATTGAAACACATGTTCAGTTACCCTGGTCAGACCCGGGTTTTAGGCGGTAAAGGCGTATAATTGGGCAATATTTACAGAGCAGCTGATTGTAAACCCTGGCGGTTTTACGGTGGTAATGCAATCCACCAATTTACTAAGGATAAAACCGACACAAAATCACTGAGAAAGCACACTTCAGAATAGGTTAGAACAGAATTGAATAACAGAGCACCATCAAGGTTGTAGACCATAGAAAGAATAGAATAGAAACCCTGGATTTTTGATGCGGCCGTCTTGAAAACCCTACTATAAAACCAACGACAAACCCACCGAAAGAAATGACTAGCCCCAGACAGGCGTGTCTGCTGAAACAGCTGGTAAATTAATTGATTTTTACAAGCAACAATTGATTGACAGGAATATCATCCAATTAAGCTATGGAGGATTATGATTAACACAAAAAAAAAGACTATATGGAAAACACACCTCAAATAGACAAATACAGAACAAGGGGATCGATATGGGATCCTGGTGGTCAGGAGACCATTGCCAGGAACCCGACAGCCAGAATCCTGGCAGCGAGCACAGAGTGTCCCTTCGCGCGCTCTGTGCTTCGGGCTCGGTGGTGACCTGGTAATTTAACTGCATACCAGAACAACAAACAAGACAATTTCATACCCTCCAACATTTTACACATAAAAATTGTTACAAAGTCAAAAAGGGGCGTGGCCATGGGTAAAGGGGCGTGGCCACACCCCTTTTCCTATACTTTCAATGGAGGTTTGGAGAGCCAATAATCGGTACAGACCATAAAAAAAGGTACTGTACCTGCCAAAAAGGTGCAGCTGGAGGGAATGCAATTTATATAAAAAAAAAATCTCATAACAATTACCAATCACTTTATATTTAATCATAAACCCACAAAGTGAAACTAACCCAGCTGTCTGTTTCTATGATGTCAGGTGTATGTTGGTCCTGTAACAGCACCATTAAATAAATGAGAATAGAATATTTTATAATCCACTGTGGTCTGTCTCTATGTTAACTATTAAATTGTGCTTTATATAACAAATAGAGTATCACAAGTAAATGATTATGAATACAATAGCTTCTATTTAACAGTGGTCTGTTTCTAGTAAATTATGTTAATTGAATGTTGTTTCTATAAAAGCACCATGAATAGAATGGCTTTTAATCTGCAAGTCTGACAAGTCTCTATGTGATACCCCACTAAAGGCCCCTGTACCTGGACTTACATGGGTATCCCCTTTACACATAACTTTCATTGAGCCACTGAGTGGGAGAAATTTAGAACCCAGTAGCTTGCAAATGTAAGCAACACGAGCACAGCCAAAGAATGAAAGTGAAACTAAAGGAGTTTGTTGGGGGTGTATCTGAGGAGGCCCAGAGAGAGACTGAGGGAGGTATCCATTGCCGCGGCTAATTGGTTCGCTGGGGGCTATACAATTAGTCCTGATAAGCCGGAGCTTGTCCCCGATGCCGGCACCTATCGGGGATTATGCTTTGCGTGCCTCAGGTATAATCAGAGGTAAACTAAGATGGTTCTTTATGTGTAAGAGGTATACTAAGATGACTCTGGATGTGTTAGAGGTACAATAAGATGGCTCTGGAAGTGTTAGAGGTATACTAAGACGGCTCTGGATGTTAGAGTTATACTAAGATGGCTCTGGATGTGTTAGAGGTATACTAAGATGGCAGTGGTTGTGTTAGAGGTATACTAAGATGGCACTGGTTGTGTTAGAGGTATACTAAGATGGCACTGGTTGGCAGTGGTTGTGTTAGAGGTATACTAAGATGGCAGTGGATGTGTTAGAGGTATACTAAGATGGCAGTGGATGTGTTAGAGGTATACTAAGATGGCTCTGGCTGTGTTAGAGAATCACCAGATTGAAACTTCAGAGACGAGTAATCGCTAGATCAAGTTTTGCGTTTTCAGCAGTTACCCATTTATTCACGAATTTCATGACTGAATCCAAAAAATCGCTTAAGAACCTTAACACACATCAGTATACAAGGTCCATCCCAACAGCTACTGTATATAGTAAAGAAGTATAGTACATTTGCAAAAGACGTTTAGTGATAAAGGACAGAGATAATTGGTGTCATGGGGGTAATTTAAGTCTGTGGAAAGTGTTGCCGGGCATTGCCGTGATGTCTGGCTGCGCACATAAAGGGCAATAATGGTAATGCCAACATCGCAATTTTTCCCTCAACCTCTATGAGGTGCGAGGGAAAACTGTTGCTGCCGGCAGGATCTGATGTTTAGTGTTGGAATGACTCATGTTGTTGAAGTCAAGAATTGAATTCCCCCCATAGTAAGAGCTGGAAATGTTGACTACCTATCAGGACCAGATTTCTATCATCTATATGAGCTGTACCTAGCTATCCTGCTACCCAAGGTTGCAGCTGACATGATACCCTTTTACCCCATGATGCTGATTTTCCTGTAGTCTCAGTATTTTGTCTTCTGTCATAGGGAGGACCATTTTAGGTCATGCATCCAAGGATATTCTCCTACGAGGTCCTGGTATTGCAGCAGAACATTGCTTCATTGAGAATATCCATGGCGCTCTCACCCTTCATCCCTGTGGTAATCCATGTGCTGTTGATGGGCTTTCAGTTACTCAACCCACCAGACTGACACAAGGTAAGCTAAAATCTGATAACCTCCTGCAGACCGGAGATGTTCTGCATCTATATGATTGTTCTCATTTTATGGCTGTGCTCCGGAACACTTTCACTGGCAATTACTTAATATTAAGTTTTTATTCAACCCAATCAGATTTTATATTGGTTTTTTTTTTAGACACAAAGGGGTTCTTTTGTTATAAAATTAAAATACAACAGCAGGGAACTCCCAAGTGAGCACTAATGTTTTGGGGTCTCACCCCCTTGGGATTCTGTCCAGCTCCATCAATGTGAGATTTTAGGAAAGAAGGCCATTAACCTTCGGTTTACCTCATTCACCATCTGTTTCCATCTGCATCCATGTATAAGGAAGGGGATGTGAAGCACAAAGAAGTCTGTGTATGGCTTAAGGAGTTGAGGGGGTAATACAGACCTGATCACTGGGCTGCGTTTTTTGGTGCCCTGCGATCAGATAGTCACCGCCTACAGGTGGAGGGTGAATTCGCTGTGCAAGTGTTCGGTCGGATGTGTAGCAGAGCTGCACAAACTGATTTTGTGCAGTCTCTGCTCAGCTCAGGACTTACTCAGCCGCTGCGATTGCTTCTTGCTGATCGGGGCCGGAGCTGACGTCAGACACCCTCCCTTCAAACGCTTTGACACACCTGCGTTTGTCCGGACCATCCCTGGAAATGGTCAGTTGCCACCCACAAACGGCCTCCTCCTGTCAATCACCTTGCGAATGCCCGTGCGATTGGATTTATCGCACCATCCCGCCGCGGACCGGCAATCCCCGTTGCTGCAGTCCGTCGCGCCTGCGCATTGCGGTGCATATGCATGCGCAGTACAGATCTGATCACATGTTGTGCGAAAACGCACAGCAGTGGTCAGGTCTGAATTACCCCCTGTGAATCTTTGTCATACTAGGCATCATACCGGGACCCCGGAAGCGATCTATGGGCCTGACTCAATGTTGTACGCTAAAAGCACAGCAGCTACGTCTTTGGACGGCAAAAGACGCCCACTGTCGGCATTGCAGATCCGAGTGCTGCGTCTGAAGACAATCTTCATTCTGTGAGATCTGCACATACGCAGTGCAGTATCTGCAGATCTCAAACAATCAGCGAAACATCGGGATGCATACAACTCTGAATTCAGTCCTATGGGGGTTAATCGGGTTTATTAGCAAACAAAAAAAATTAGCAATTGGGCAAAACCATGTTTCACTGCAAGTGGGGCAGATACAGCACGTGCAGAGAGAGTTAGATTTGGGTGGGTTATATTGTTTCTGTGCAGGGTAAATACTGGCTGCTTTTTTTTTTACACTGCAATTTAGATTTCAGTTTGAACACACCCCACCCAAATCTAACTCTCTCTGCACATGTTACATCTGCCCCACCTGCAGTGCAGCATGGTTTTGCCCAATTGCTAACTTTTTTTAGTTTGCTAACAAACCTGAAAAAGGCCCTATGGGCCTAATTCAGCATGGATCATTAAAGTGAGAAATTGCAGTTGTCTGCTAGTAGAAAGGTGCCGCCCTGACAGAAAGAATAAGTGCCCCGTGCAAATATGCGAATGCATCGCAGATCGATATACACTCGCAGATGCATACGCAAATCCTGGAACATCGAAGAGTCTTTGCCGTCTGAGCAAATGTGAGTAGGTCTGAGGCTGCCACTAATCTATGGCTGAGACGGGCTGAAAGTGGTCTGCACTGACGTCAGAGACCCTCCTCAAAAACGTCTGGGCACGCCTGCGTTTTTTCTGACACGTCCAGAAAACTGTAGTTTTTCCGCCCAGAAATGCCGGCTTCCTGTCAGTCAAAGAGTGGCTGCACTGTGTTTACGATCTGTACGCATTTTCTGTCGCTGTTACCCCACGCGCATGCGCAATGTGTACGCTACACATGTGCAGTCGTTCGATAAGCACTCCATTTGCAAATTCTCTAATTAACGATTCAGACCTGATCGCTGTTGTGTGTTTTCGCACAGCGGGCAATCAGGTCTGAACTGCGCATGCATATGCACCACAATGCGCAGGCGCGATGGTCCGCAGCGCCGGGGAGCGCCGGGAGGGTGCGAAAAATCCGATCGCTCCGGCAATCGCTAGAAGGTTGACAGGAAGAGGCCATTTGTGGGTGGCAACTGACCGTTTCCAGGGAGTGTCTGGAAAAACGCAGGAGGGGCCCGACGTTTTTTGGGAGGATTCGTGATGTCTGCTCCGGTCCCAATCATTGCAGCGGCTGAGTAAGTCCTGGGCTGTACAGAGACGTTTGTGCAGCTCTCCTGCACATGCGATCGCACCCCTGCACAGCGAATTCCCCCTACCCCTGTAGGCGGCGACTACCTGATCGCAGGGATGCAAAAAACGTACCCTAGCGATCAGGTCTGAATTACCCCCTATGTCCGGAGAGGGGACTGAGCTTTAAAATTATGCTGGGTCATCTTTAGAAATCTACATAGACCTGTGTGCAACACTGTTAGATTCAAAGTTTTATTAAGAATATATACTTGGTAGCTATGCAATTGGGTTTAAGGCCTACACCTAAGTTCGTATCCCTGGGCCCGCGAGCTCCCATTGTATATTATAATGATTACACTGCTTAATATTTATAAACAACAACCTTATCTCTTATTAATTGCCCTAGTAAAGAATTACCATTAGTATCACATCTGTATATTTACCCTGCAGGGCTATTTGCTCTGTACGGTTTTCTCTACCACTATTAGATTTGGTTTATGTAATGTAATATGAAATGTTCTTTGGGCCTAAAGCTGTGTGAAATCGAACAGCGGACGATTATCAATCGACTGCGTACGCGTACGGATCGTAATGCTCAGGCATGAGGCCAACATGCATTTTTTTTATCGCTAGGTGAAATCAGGCTGATTGACAGGAAGCGGGCGTTTGGGGGTGGTAACTGCCCATTTTCTGGGAGTATCAGGAAAATTGCAGGAGTTCCCAATCGTTTTCAGGGAGGGTGTGTGACGTCAGCTCCGGCCTCAATCAGCCTGATTGTATCGCACTGTAGGAGTAAGTCCGGGCCTAGGCACAGAGTGGAAAAATCATTCGATGGGGAGTGAGATGCCACTGGATTTGCAGATGTCCGCTGTCTGGCCAAGTTTTCGCACGGCGTACTCAAGCATTTGCACACTCGCAGAGGAGCGATCAGGTCTGACTTGGGCCCTTTGTTGGATTGGTTTTGGGAGTTTGTGTGCATTTAACAGAAACAATAGTGTTTAAACAAAAGAATAGATGGTTTAGATATGTATTAGTAACATATTTGTCTATGAAGTACGACTGAGTCTTTGATTCCTCTTTCTGTATCTATTACCCAATCTGTATAACTATACATGTGGCACCATTCCATGTACTGAGAGTTTTTCACCTTTGTAGCATCAATGTTTGCCACGGTTTTGTTGGGTTTCTCTTACACCCTTTTTACCACCTACATGCTGGGTCTGATCCGGGTTTTGGAACGTAGTGTTATTCCTGCGTCGGCACCTTTCACACTGCACCTGTGTGCAGTATTTCTGTTGTGTCGACGCTTGGAGATGACATCATATTGATATTCACTTGGCAGTTCATCCCCCACCCCACATTGACCTGCTGGAACAAGTTATGGAGATACTTGGGTTTCCTCAATAATTTCGCCTGTGGCCCCTTTGTTTGATAACCCTGATTTTCCTCCAGGCATATCGAAATCTACCTTTTGAGTGTGCTGACAGATGGGGGTAATATGTGTGAGCCAGCTGGTGGGTGCTGCCAGTGTGTCTTCTTTTGGTGATCTCCAGGCCACATGGTCTTTGGACGATTCTGAAGCTTGGCGTTATCTGCAGTTCAGCATTTTGTTCAGAGCAGGGACTGTGGCAGACTGCTGACCCCTTATGAGGCCATGGGCTGGACGTAATGACGCCTAAGTTTGGCTGCCGTGCGGGATGCTGGCTGAACTCGGATGTTTTTTTAAAGGGGCAATCGCTTACAAACCATGTCTTGTAAGTGATTGCCCCTTTAAAAAAAAGTCAGAATTGTCCAGTTCTATATCCCTTTTGGGAGAAAGTTTAGGCAGAGACACTGCTACTGATCCCTCTTTCTGCCTCTTGAACCTGTCTACTGGATCTACAGCTGGTTATAGGAAGTCGCTACTAAAACACCTTAATAGCACTACTAAAACAGTAATTTGCGTGCATTTGGAGGTCCATTTCCCCACCCATGCGTAAAGAATGATTTCATATATTAGACTTCTGTATTGCCATGGATGAACTCCTATGGGTTTTAGAGGAAGAGGAATTTGTGCCATTTGGAGTCCGTGGTTAGAATTTAAGACCTCTAAAGCTGGGTACACACTGGGTGATATATCCGCCTATTTATCGCGAGCAGCATGGTGGATGTGTACACCCGTTATGTCTGTGGATGACAATGTTCCCAGACATATTGCACTGGCTTTGCAGTACAGCCGATGCCCGATATATCTGCGTACATCGGCTGCAGGGACTGACGGTACAGCTAGGTGGACAAATTCAATTGCCCACACTGTTGTGATATGAGGACCAACATATCGAGCAGCTGATTGGTAAGTGTATAAGATTACCTGAGCTAGCCGCTCTGTTGGCACAATGCCGTCAAGTTGGTGTAGTGTGTACCCAGCTTAAGACTTATGCAACTGCAAGCTTATAAGCGCTGGACATAGCCCACTCCTACCATCTAGGGGCCAAATGTAATAGAGTGAGAGTTTCAGAAAGTGAGAGATTTGGTACGTTTTTTTCAGTTATTTTTTAAAGTGGCAATCATTTACACTACAAAACCAGGTTGATCTTGCTGTGTAAATGATTGCCACTTTAAAAAAACCTGCACAGCCTTACCAAATCTCTCACTTTTTGAAACTCTCACTCTATCTAATTTGGCCGTTGGTGTCTTGTATCTCACCAATTGTTCCACTCCTAGACTATACCAACTTGTTTATTAAGTAGTTACATTAATGGACAGTAAGTAACAGACCACCTGCCTTTCTCCCTCGTGTCCTAACCCATGTTCTTTATTTTGATACCTTCGTACAGATATGTAAGGTTTATTTGTTACAATGTCTCTTTTTGATTAGTTATTCGAGAAGCCCTTTTTAACATGTCTATTATACTTTTGTATATCTCTATTACTAGACATAATGGTTCGGACATATTCTTGTACAAAATAAAAAAATAAGAATTTACTCACCTGTAATTCTATTTCTCGTAGTCCGTAGTGGATGCTGGGGACTCCGTAAGGACCATGGGGAATAGCGGCTCCGCAGGAGACTGGGCACAACTATAAAGAAAGCTTTAGACTACTGGTGTGCACTGGCTCCTCCCACTATGACCCTCCTCCAGACTTCAGTTAGGATACTGTGCCCGGAAGAGCTGACACAATAAAGAAGGATTTTGAATCCCGGGTAAAACTCATACCAGCCACACCAATCACACCGTATAACTCGTGATACAATACCCAGTTAACAGTATGATAACAACTGAGCCTCTCAACAGATGGCTCAACAATAACCCTTTAGTTAAGCAATAACTATATACAAGTATTGCAGACAATCCGCACTTGGGATGGGCGCCCAGCATCCACTACGGACTACGAGAAATAGAATTACCGGTGAGTAAATTCTTATTTTCTCTAACGTCCTAGTGGATGCTGGGGACTCCGTAAGGACCATGGGGATTATACCAAAGCTCCCAAACGGGCGGGAGAGTGCGGATGACTCTGCAGCACCGAATGGGCAAACTCTAGGTCCTCCTCAGCCAGGGTGTCAAACTTGTAGAATTTAGCAAACGTGTTTGACCCCGACCAAGTAGTTGCTCGGCAAAGTTGAAGAGCCGAGACCCCTCGGGCAGCCGCCCAAGAAGAGCCCACCTTCCTCGTGGAATGGGCTTTCACTGATTTAGGATGCGGCAGTCCAGCCGCAGAATGTGCAAGCTGAATCGTACTACAGATCCAGCGAGCAATAGTCTGCTTTGAAGCAGGTGCACCCAACTTGTTGGGCGCATACAGGATAAAGAGCGAGTCAGTCTTTCTGACTCATGCTGTCCTGGAAACATAGATTTTCAGGGCCCTGACTACGTCCAACAACTTGGAAGCCTCCAAGTCATTTGTAGCCGCAGGCACCACGATAGGTTGGTTCAGATGAAAAGCTGATACCACTTTGGGGAGAAACTGGGGACGAGTCCTCAATTCTGCCCTATCCATATGGAAAATCAGATAAGGGCTTTTACATGACAAAGCCACCAATTCTGATACACGCCTGGCCGAAGCTAAGGCCAACAACATGACCACTTTCCACATGAGATATTTCAAATCCACGGTTTTCAGTGGCTCAAACCAATGTGACTTTAGGAAATCCAACACCACGTTGAGATCCCAAGGTGCCACTGGAGGCACAAAAGGGGGCTGAATATGCAGCACTCCCTTAACAAAAGTCTGAACTTCAGGTAGTGAAGCCAGTTCTCTCTGGAAGAAAATCGATAGAGCCGAAATCTGGACCTTAATGGAACCCAATTTAAGGCCCATAGTCACCCCTGACTGTAGGAAGTGCAGGAAACGGCCCCGCTGAAATTCCTCCGTTGGGGCCTTCCTGGCCTCACACCACGCAACATATTTTCGCCAAATGCGGTGATAATGGTTTGCGGTTACTTCTTTCCTAGCTTTAATCAGCGTAGGAATGACTTCCTCTGGAATGCCCTTTTCCTTCAGGATCCGGTGTTCAACCGCCATGCCGTCAAACGCAGCCGCGGTAAGTCTTGGAACAGACAGGGCCCCTGCTGCAGCAGGTCTTGTCTGAGCGGTAGAGGCCATGGGTCCTCTGACATCATTTCTTGAAGTTCCGGGTACCAAGCTCTTCTTGGCCAATCCGGAACAATGAGTATAGTTCTTACTCCTCTTCTCCTTATTATCCTCAGTACCTTTGGTATGAGTGGAAGAGGAGGGAACACATAAACCGACCGGTACACCCACGGTGTCACTAAAGCGTCCACAGCTATCGCCTGCGGGTCTCTCGACCTGGCGCAATACTTTTCTAGCTTTTTGTTTAGGCGGGACGCCATCATGTCCACCTGTGGCCTTTCCCAACGGTTTACAATCACTTGAAAGACTTCTGGATGAAGTCCCCACTCTCCCGGGTGGAGGTCGTGCCTGCTGAGGAAGTCTGCTTCCCAGTTGTCCACTCCCGGAATGAACACTGCTGACAGTGCTAACACGTGATTTTCCGCCCATCGGAGAATCCTTGTGGCTTCTGCCATTGCCGTCCTGCTTCTCGTGCCGCCCTGTCGATTTACATGGGCGACCGCTGTGATGTTGTCTGACTGGATCAGTACCGGCTGGTTTTGAAGCAGGGGTTTTGCCTGACTTAGGGCATTGTAAATGGCCCTCAGTTCCAGAATATTTATGTGCAGGGAAGTCTCCTGACTTGACCATAGTCCTTGGAAGTTTCTTCCCTGTGTGACTGCCCCCCAGCCTCGAAGGCTGGCATCCGTGGTCACCAGGACCCAGTCCTGTATGCCGAATCTGCGGCCCTCTTGAAGATGAGCACTCTGCAGCCACCACAGCAGAGACACCCTTGTCCTTGGAGACAGGGTTATCAGCCGATGCATCTGAAGATGCGATCCGGACCACTTGTCCAACAGGTCCCACTGAAAGGTTCTTGCATGAAACCTGCCGAATGGAATCGCTTCGTAGGAAGCTACCATCTTTCCCAGGATCCGCGTGCAGTGATGCACCGACACCTGTTTTGGTTTTAGGAGGCCTCTGACTAGAGATGACAGCTCCTTGGCCTTCTCCTCCGGGAGAAACACTTTTTTCTGTTCTGTGTCCAGAACCATCCCCAGGAACAGTAGACGTGTCGTAGGGACCAGCTGTGACTTTGGAATGTTTAGAATCCAGACGTGCTGTTGTAGCACCTCCCGAGATAGTGCTACCCCGACCAACAACTGCTCTCTGGACCTCGCCTTTATCAGGAGATCGTCCAAGTACGGGATAATTAAAACTCCCTTCTTTTGAAGGAGTATCATCATTTCGGCCATTACCTTGGTAAAGACCCTCGGAGCCGTGGATAGACCGAACGGCAACGTCTGGAATTGGTAATGACAATCCTGCACCACAAACCTGAGGTACTCCTGGTGAGGATGGTAAATGGGGACATGCAGGTAAGCATCCTTGATGTCCAGTGATACCATGTAATCCCCCTCGTCCAGGCTTGCAATAACCGCCCTGAGCGATTCCATCTTGAACTTGAATTTTTTTATATATGTGTTCAAGGATTTCAAATTTAAAATGGGTCTCACCGAACCGTCCGGTTTCGGTACCACAAACATTATGGAATAGTAACCCCGTCCTTGTTGAAGTAGGGGTACCTTTACTATCACCTGTTGTGAATACAGCTTGTGAATTGCCTGTAACACTGCCTCCCTGCCTGAGGGAGTGGTTGGCAAGGCAGATTTGAGGAAACGGCGGGGGGGGGGGGGGGGGGGGGGGGACGTCTCGAATTCCAGCTTGTACCCCTGGAATACTATCTGAAAAATCCAGGGATCCACCCGTGAGCGAGCCCACTGATTGCTGAAATATTTGAGACGGGCCCCCACCGTACCTGGCTCCGCCTGTGGAGCCCCAGCGTCATGCTGTGGACTTAGAGGAAGCGGGGGAGGACTTTTGCTCCTGGGAACTGGCTGTATGCTGCAGCTTTTTTCCCCTACCTCTGCCTCTGGGCAGAAAGGACGCGCCTTTAACCCGCTTGCCCCTATTGGGCCGAAAGGACTGTACCTGATAAAACGGTGCTTTCTTTGGCTGTGAGGGAACATGGGGTAAAAATGTAGACTTCCCAGCTGTAGCTGTGGAAACTAGGTCCGAGAGACCATCCCCGAACAACTCCTCACCCTTATAAGGCAGAACTTCCATATGCCTTTTGGAATCTGCATCTCCTGTCCACTGCCGAGTCCATAACCCTCTCCTGGCAGAAATGGACATTGCACTAATTTTGGATGCCAGCCGGCAAATATCCCTCTGTGCATCCCTCATGTATAAAAGTGCGTCTTTTATATGCTCTACGGTTAGCAATATAGTGTCCCTGTCTAGGGTATCAATATTTTCTGACAGGGAATCTGACCATGCAGCTGCAGCACTGCACATCCATGCTGAAGCAATAGCTGGTCTCAGTATAACACCTGTGTGTGTGTGTATATATAGATTTCAGGATAGCCTCCTGCTTTCTATCAGCAGATTCCTTCAGGGCGGCCGTATCCGGAGACGGTAGTGCCACCTTCTTTGACAAGCGTGTGAGAGATTTATCCACTCTAGGGGATGTTTCCCAACGTGACCTATCCTCTGGCGGGAAAGGGTACGCCATTAGTAACCTCTTAGAAATTACCAGCTTCTTATCAGGGGAAGCCCACGCTTCTTCACACACTTCATTTAACTCCTCAGATGGAGGAAAAGCTACTGGTAGTTTTTTCTCTCCAAACATAATACCCTTTTTTGTGGTACCGGGGGTAACATCAGAAATGTGCAACACATTTTTCATTGCCTCAATCATGTAACGTGTGGCCCTACTGGAAGTTACATTAGTCTCATCGTCGTCGACACTGGAGTCAGTATCCGTGTCGACATCTGTGTCTGCCATCTGAGGTAGCGGGCATTTTAGAGCCCCTGATGGCTTTTGAGACGCCTGGGCAGGCACAGGCTGAGAAGCCGGCTGTCCCACATTTGGTATGTCGTCAAACCTTTTATGCAAGGAGTCGACACTGTCGCGTAATTCCTTCCACAGCACCATCCACTCAGGTGTCGACCCCGCAGGGGGTGACATCACATTTACAGGCATCTGCTCCGCCTCCACATAAGCCTCCTCATCAAACATGTCGACACAGCCGTACCGACATACCGCAAACACACAGGGAATGCTCTGACAGAGGACAGGACCCCACAAAGCCCTTTGGGGAGACAGAGAGAGAGTATGCCAGCACACACCAGAGCGCTATATAACACAGGGATCCCACTATAAATGAGTGTTTTCCCTTATAGCTGCTTTTTATATATATATATATATATATATATATATATATATCCTGCGCCTAAATTTAGTGCCCCCCCTCTCTTTTTTACCCTTCTGTAGCTTGCAGACTGCAGGGGAGAGCCAGGGAGCTTCCTTCCAGCGGAGCTGTGAGGGAAAAATGGCGCCAGTGTGCTGAGGGAGATGGCCCCGCCCCTTTTCCGGCTGACTTCTCCCGCTTTTTCTGGAATACTGGCAGGGGTATTTTTACATCTATATAGCCTCTAGGACTATATATGATGTAGATTTGCCAGCCAAGGTGTCTTATATTGCCCTTAGGGCGCCCCCCCCCAGCGCCCTGCACCCATCAGTGACCGGAGTGTGAGGTGTACATGAGGAGCAATGGCGCACAGCTGCAGTGCTGTGCGCTACCTTGGTGAAGACCGAAGTCTTCTGCCGCCGATTTTCCGGACCTCTTCACGCTTCTGGCTTTGTAAGGGGGACGGCGGCGCGGCTCCGGGAACGAACACCAAGGTCGGGTCCTGCGGTCGATCCCTCTGGAGCTAATGGTGTCCAGTAGCCTAAGAAGCCCAAACTACCACCTGTTAGGTAGGTTTGCTTCTTCTCCCCTTAGTCCCTCGCTGCAGTGAGTCTGTTGCCAGCAGATCTCACTGTAAAATAAAAAACCTAAATATACTTTCTTTCTAGGAGCTCAGGAGAGCCCCTAGTGTGCATCCAGCTCAGCCGGGCACAAGAATCTAACTGAAGTCTGGAGGAGGGTCATAGTGGGAGGAGCCAGTGCACACCAGTAGTCTAAAGCTTTCTTTATAGTTGTGCCCAGTCTCCTGCGGAGCCGCTATTCCCCATGGTCCTTACGGAGTCCCCAGCATCCACTAGGACGTTAGAGAAATACAAATAAAATTATATATATAACAAAAAAAAAATAGAAAAGAAGACAACAGCAGCCCCATAGTAAAATCTACCAAGCTCCAGAATAGCTTGGCCCCTAGAGCTAACACCATCTTCAGGTGTCCTTAGCCATTGTAGTCTAAGGGCTACATAACGCACATTTTTTCACAAGAGGAATCCCGTCCTTGTGCTGTCCGCTTTTACATATGACAACGGATGTCAATGCATGCACAGTAGCGCAGCAAGGTTCAGAACTAGGAAGTATGGTTATCGCATATACAATCAATTTATTTCTTATTGATTGCTGGGACAGGCTCTTATTGAAGCCCCTGGCCTGGAAACTAAAAAAATAGGATTTTATTTACCTACCGGTAAATCCTTTTCTCGTAGTCCATAAGGGATATTGGGGGAATCTAGTACGATGGGGTATAGATGGGTCCAAAGGAGCTGGTGCACTTTAAAGTTCTTCAACTGAGTGTGCTGGTTCCTCCCCTCTATGCCCCCTCCCCCAGGCAGTTATAGGCAAAATAGTGCCCGAAGGAGAAAGGACATACTTGAGAGAAGGAACAAACAACGAGTGGTGAGATTTACGCACAAGCACACCACTAACATAAAGCGACCAGCAAATGGCTGGTAACAAACAGCAACAGCTGAACAGGTAACCATAGAAAAGAGAGCCTGCAGAAAAGTCAACGCACTGAGGCGGGCGCCCAATATCCCTTATGGACTATGAGAAAAGGATTTAACGGTAGGCAATTTAAATCCTATTTTCTCTAGCATCCATAAGGGATATTGGGGGAATCTAGTACGATGGGGATGTCCCAAAGCTTCCAGAATGGTTGGAAATGTGCGGAGACGTCTGCAGCACCGCCTGCCCAAACTGGGAATCCACTTTGGCCAGGGTATCAAACCTGTAGAACTTCACAAAGATGTTCTTCCCCGTCCAGGTAGCAGCTCGGCATAGTTGCAAGGCCGAGACTCCACGGGCAGCCGCCCAGGAAGACCCCACCGATCTTGTAGAGTGGGCCTTCAGAGACTGTGGAACAGGTAAGGCTGCCGACACATAGGCCTGTTGGATAGTAAGCCTAGGCCAACGAGCAATGGACTGCTTAGAAGCAGGGCAACCCTTTTTCTGCACATCATATAGCACGAACAAGGAATCCGTCTTTCTGATCCAAGCCGTTCTTTTGAACTAGATCTTCAAGGCTCGCACAGCATCCAATACCTCTGGAGGAGCAGAAGTGCCAGAACTTGATGGAACCACAATAGGTTGATTCAAGTGGAATGCAGAGACGACCTTTGGCAGGAACTGCTGCCTAGTCCTGAGCTCCGCTCTGTCCTCATAAAAGACCAAGTAGACCAGAAGGACTGTAGAAATTCCAACACTACATTCAAGTCCCAGGGTGCCGTGGGCGGCACAAAAGGAGGTTGAATGTGAAGCACCCCTTGCAAGAAGGTCTGAACTTCTGGCAATACTGCCAATTTCTTCTGGAAGAAAATCGAGAGAGCTGAAATCTGGACCTTAAGGGAACCCAGATGCAAGCACTTATCCACACCTGCCTGCAGGAAACAGAGGAACCGTCCCAAGTGAAACTCCGGTGCGGTCCTCGCACCAAGAGACATATCTCCTCCAGATATGATGATAGTGCTTTGACGTCACAGGTTTCCTGGCCTGCACCATGGTAGCAATAACCTTTTTGGAAAGGCCCTTGTGAGCTGAGATATTCCATTCAACCTCCATACCATCAAACGAAGCCGCCGTAAGTCCGGGTAGACGAACGTTCCTTGTTGAAGATCTCTTCTTAGTGGCTGAGGCCAAGGGTCTTCGATGGACATGTCCAGAAGATCCGCGTACCAAGCCCTCCGAGGCCAATCCAGGGCAATCAGAATTGCCTGGAGTCCTTGATTCCTGATTTGCTTGAGCACCCTTGGGAGCAATGAAATCGGAGGAAACAGGTAGACCAGCCGGTAAGGCCACGGCGAAGTCAGTGCATCTACTACCCTCGCCTGAGGGTCCCTGGTTCGTGAGCAATACCAACGAAGCTTCTTGTTGAGTCAAGAAGACACCATGTCTATTTGTGGGCAGCCCCACCGGTCGATGATCTGCTGAAACACCTGATGGTGAAGCCCCCACTCTCCCGGGTGGAGATTGTGACGACTCAGGAAGTCTGCTTCCCAGTTGTCTACTCCCGGAATAAAGATTGCGGACATTGCTTTTGCATTTCTTTCTGCCCTGGACACCTCTCGCATGCAGGCCCTGCTTTTTGTCCCTCCTTGTCGATTGATGTATACCACTGCTCTGGCGTTGTCCGACTGTACCTGGATCGCGTGATCCCTGAGTAGAGAAAAGGCCTGAAGCAGAGCATTGTAGTTCGCCCAAAGTTCCAGAATGTTGATCGGAAGGAGGGCTTCATGTGCTGACCACCTGCCCTGGAACAGAGCCCCCTGGGTGACAGCTCTCCATCCTCTCAGACTTACATCTGTCTTAGGAGGATCCAATCCTGAATCCCGACACTTCAGACTTCCAGTAGGTTGGAGGACTGCAGCCACCACAGGAGAGAAATCCTGGCCTGAGGTGATAGCCGAATTATCCGGTGCATCTGAAGATGTGATCCGGATAACTTGCTCAGGAGATCCAATTGAAAAGTCCTGGCATGGAACCTTACATACTGGGTCGCCTCGTACAAGGCAACCATTTTCCCCAACAATCTTATGCAAAGATGGATGAATACCTGAGTAGGCCGGAGAACCATGCGGACCATCTCCTGAAGTGTTCTCGCCTTGTCCTCTGGGAGGAACACTTTTTTGGCCACAGTATCCAGCAACATTCCCAGGAACAGGAGCCTCTGAGTTGGCTCCAGGTGGGACTTCTGGAAATTGAGGATCCACCCATGGTGTGACAGATGCTGGATAGTGCGGTCTATATGGAGCAATAACAGCTCCCTGGATCTTGCTTTTATCAGGAGATCGTCCAAGTAAGGGACAACATTGACCCCCTGGACCCGGAGTTGGAATATCATCTCTGCCATCACCTTCTTGAACACCGTCGGAGCTGTGGACAGGCCGAAGGGCAGTGCCTGGAACTGGTAGTGATCGTTCAGCAGGGCAAACCTCAGATAAGCCTGATGAGGTGGCCAAATCGGGATATGGAGATAGGTGTCTTTATATCCAGGGAGAACATGAACTCCCGTTCTTCCAGGCCCGCAATCACTGCTCGCAAGGATTTCATCTTCAACTTGAAAACCTTTAGGTAAGGGTTCAAGGATTTTAGATTCAGAATGGGTCTAACCAAACCGTCCGGTTTCGGTACCACGAACAGGTTGGAGTAGTAACCCTTTCCCTGTTGTTGCAGCGGCACTGGAACAATGACTTGGGATTGGACCAATTTTAGGATGGCCTGTTGCAGCGTAACACGCGTATCCTCCAAAGCTGGTAAGTTTGATTTGAAAAATTGTTTGGGAGGAGCACTGTCGAACTCCAGCTTGTAGCCCTGAGAAATGAGGTCCTTGACCCAGGTATCCTGGCAGGAACTTTCCCAGACGCAGCTGAAGTGACGCAGCCGAGTTCCCACCTCGAGATCCCCTCGGGGTGGGTGGACACCGTCATGCTGAGGCCTTAGTTGTAGCTGCACTTGTGCTCTCCTGAGAACCGGCGATCGCTTACCTCTGGTGCCTCTAGCAGCATTGGAGGCACCTCTGGCCCTAAATCTAAATCTGTTAGACCGAAAGGACTGGTTAGACGGCCCCGGGTAGGAATGTCTAGCTGGCGGGGCCCCAGAGGGGAGAAACATGGATTTACCCACAGTAACTTTAGAAATCCACGTATCCAATTCCACACCGAAGAGCCATTCCCACAAAAAGGGGAGAGACTCAACACTGCGCTTGGATTCTGCGTCCGCTATCCACTGACGCAACCACAAGGTCCTGCGCGACGCCATTGCCATAGCAGTAGTCCTAGAGTTAATATTGCCTATCTTCTTGATAGAGTCACACAAGACACGTGCAGTGTCCTGAATGTGCTTCAGGAGAGTCACTGTAGTGACCAGGGGCATATCCCCCGAGAGGCCCTCCTGAATCTGAGTAGCCCATGTATGAATGACATGAGTCATCCAGCAACCTGCTATGACCGGTCTTTGTGACATACCCGCTGCTGTGTAGATATAGACTACACTGAAGTCTATCTTCCTATCCCCAGGGTCATTTATGGTGAAGGAGCCCGGGGCTGGCAGTACCACCTTTTTAGATAGGCGCGAGACTGATACGTCCACAGTTGGGGGTTCTTCCCAGAATGTTCTGCCTTCAGGAGTAAATGGGAAAGTGTGCAAAACCGTTTTGACACATGGTATTTTTTATCTGGATTTTTCCAGGCTAACTTAAATAGGTCATCTAAATCTGCAGAATCAGGGAAAATGACACTGAGCTTGTTTTGTGTGAAGAAAAACGAATGCTGTGTCGTCGCGTCCTCTAGAGGGAGTTTTAACACGTCCCATATAGCTAAAATGAGGGGTTCAATACCCTGTGCAGAAGGGGAATCCCCAATAACAAGATCCAATCCCCCCCCCCCCTCCTGTATCTCCTTATCTGAATCTGAGAGTAAAGCAGGTAACCCACGTTTTTTTGGTCCTGAGTTAGAGAGGTGGGGCTGTGGAACTTCTGCCCGTGCAGCTAGGTCTGCAACAGCTTGCTGCAGTTGTTGAGTTTTTTTGAGTATTAGCAGTGAGCTGAGATTACATATCTGACATCATGGTTTTTATGGCACCTAGCCAGGAAGACTCTTGACCCTCCCCCCTAGTCCCCTCACTGAGCTGTGAGGACTGACTACATTGTTCACATGATATTGAACCATACGTAGAGGGAGAGAATCTTGTGTGACATACACTGTACAATTGGTGTTTAACCATGTTTACAGTAAACAACACTCATATACACATACACACAGACAAGTAATACAATAGCAAGCCTGCCCTTACTGTATGTGAGAGGGAGACAGAGAGAGAGACCAGCACACCCAAGCTAAACAGCCCCAGTGAGGCTGTAAGCTTATATATCACGGTGAAACACCTGTGTTCTTGTCCTTTATAGGACACAGATTGTGTACAATAGCGGCTCTCCCCTTTGCTACACCCCTGTACCAGTTTTCCTGTGTATCTTGAGTGTCTGGAGGAGCTGTGTGTGCCTGCAGATGAAGGCGCTACAACGCAGCCGGCCCCGCTCTGAGGAAGCTCCGCCCCCTGTAATGGCGCCGGAGTTTCACTAATCTTTATACTGGCAAAAGTCTCTCTATGAGTATAAAACATCACACAAGTGCTAGTTTTACCCACCGCTGCCAGTGTACACAGGGGGGCTATGGCGGTGACTCCCCAGGAGGGTTCCGTATGCCGCCCCTGCGTTTTGCTGCGCCATGAACCTGAGGGTCCCCCGGTTTGTACTCACAACTGATGTCACCTTCAGGCTATTGTTAGGGATGTGTGGCGTGCTGCGATTGTGACCGCCAAGGCGCAGTGCCCTGCTGTACAACAACCTCTCAGGACGATGGTCCTGCAGCGGGGAAGCGGCTGACACCTCGCAAGGCCGGTGACCATCCCCCAACTAACTCCCACAGTGCAGGTATGCTGTTGCCCAAAGAGCATACCGAAAATAACACAGATTTAAAAGAAACTGAAGAAAACTCTCTGGAGCTTTAAAGTCTCCCGAGGACACTTTTTTCTAAACTGCCTGTGGGAGGGGGCATAGAGAGGAGGAGCCAGCACACCCAGTGAAGAAATTTAAAGTGCACTGGATCCTTTGGACCCCGTCTATACCCCATCGTACTAGATTCCCCCAGTATCCCTTATGGATGCTAGAGAAATTATACATTTAGGCAAATTGCAGCATTAATAAACCTCTATTATCGGAGGCAGACCACAATTAATGATACATATGTCCCTATTCATCAAGTAGTAATATCCCTTTTTGCCTAAGAAAGGGGTTATCACTGCTTTGTCCTTTTTAATAAGGCACGTAATTTTGCATGTTACCGCAGTCCCCAATATAATTATCCAATTAAAAGTTCAACTTTATAGGCAACGATACAATATCTTTAGATGGCATTAGTAATTCCCTGCAATGGGAACATTGAAGTCGGAGAGGCTTCAGGTCAAATCAGGGCATGTAGGCAACTATTGCTGGAACCCTTTGTAGGCAGTGACGGGGTGAAAAACCCTGGTTTAATAAATTAGAGATAAAATGTGTTCTGTCTTGCTGTGATATGCAGCAATGCAGAAGGCACCCAGTGACCCACCAATGATACTTTGGTGCCATGCCATAAGACACCAAGGTACATATGGTAATAATATGTTAATATCTTATTGAAAGTGATTGGGATAGTATTGTGGCTTAATCATAGTTATACTTTATTCTAATCACCATATACAAGTTATGCACAAATGATAATCTAATCACTATATGTAGGGTATACACAAATGGTAATCTAACCACTATATGCAGGGTATACACATATGGTAATCTAACCACCATATGCAGGGTATACACAAATGGTAATCTAACCACCATATGCAGGGTATACACAAATGGTAATTTAACCACTATATGCAGGGTATACACATATGGTAATCTAACCACCATATGCAGGGTGGTATCCGGACTCCAGGTCGACAGCACAAAGGTCGACACACCTTAGGTCGACGCCAATTGGTCGACACACCTTGGGTCGACATGGACAAAAGGTCGACATGGACAAAAGGTCGACAGGAACAAGGTCGACATGGAAAAAGGTCGACATGAGTTTTTCACGATTTTTTTTTTTTTTAAAGCTTTTCATACTTAACGATCCACGTGGACTATGATTGGAACGGTAAAGTGTGCCGAGCGAAGCGGTAGCGGAGCGAAGGCACCATGCCCGAAGCATGGCGAGCGAGGCGAGCCATGCGAGGGGACGTGGTGCACTAATTGGGGTTCCCGGTCACTCTACGAAGAAAACGACACCAAAAAAAACATAAAAAACTCATGTCGACCTTTTCCCATGTCGACCTTGTTCCTGTCGACCTTTTGTCCATGTCGACCCAAGGTGTGTCGACCAATTGGCGTCGACCTTTGTGCTGTCGACCCTCAGTCCCAGACCCATGCAGGGTATACACATATGGTAATCTAACCACCATATGCAGGGTATACACCAATGGTAACCTAAACCTAACCACTATATGCTGAGTATAAACACATATGGTAATCTAACCACCATATGCAGGGTATACACAAGTGATAATCTAACCATATATAAGGTATACACACATTGACCATGTAAGAGTAAGTACTGTACGCTGTCACCGGTGTTTGCATAATGAAGGACTACAACGTAATGATTACCAGAAAGGAGATAAAAATACAAAGTGGGCCGGTGGGAAGAATGAGTCAGGGTAATGACACCCAGTTACACGGTGCTAGCGGCCAGATGTATGGGTGGGACGGAAGGGGGTGGCATCTTATCCCTCCCTTTCCTGCCCCCTGCACTGAGGACAGCGGCCAGAAAAGCCGGGATTGGTGTATGGCAGAGCAGCACAGATCGGGGGCTCCCCTCCCATTGCATCCCTGCCAGCTGCGAGGAAAAAAAGAAAAGAACAAGGGAGAGTGGGGAAAGGAGGAAGAGAGAGATCCAGCCCCGGTATCCCGGTGCACTGCAGCCAGCAAGAAGAGATCCAGCCCCGGTATCCCGATTTACAGCAGCCAGCTGGGAGCGATCCGGTCCCGGAATCCCGGTGCACTGCAGCCAGCAGGGAGAGATCCAGCCTCGTTATTCCGGTGCAGAGCAGCCAGCAGGGAGAGATCCAGCCCCGGTATCCCGGTGCACTGCAGCCAGCAGGGAGAGATCCAGCCCCGGTATCCCGGTGCACTGCAGCCAGCAGGGAGAGAGCAGGTTCCGGTATCCCGTTGCAGAGCAGCGCAGACAGCCGGGGTTACTGGATGTGACACCGGCCCTTAAGGTGCTGGCCGCCAGCAAGGACATAATGCACCGGCTCGGATATACATACATGCATACAAGCAGAGATGCCGCTTAGGACCTGATTTGGGCACAATCTGGTGGAGCCGTCGCTGTACATCTATGGATGAGGTAAAACCAGTTTGCATGTTCCTGAGTGTACAGGGTTAAGTTTCCCAGGAAGACTGGTCCATAAATCTGTCCCAGTTACTGGCACACATAGGTGTGGATCACAGGTAAGGAGGGTGAGCCCTGCAGACACTCAGAATAACAGCAGGAAATAACCACTACATGTGTCATACACTTTATACCATTTCCTAGCCATGTGCATTCTAACATACCAACTTTCAGCCGTGCCTAAATATACCAACTTACAAGTATGTATGGGAAGGATTAGTGCCTAGAATAATAGGCTGTTTTACCTTCCTGTTTCTCCAGGGACTTATTTATCATTGGTGGCCCTGAAAAGTATTGTTCCTTATCCTGGTAATAATGAATGATGTTATTAGTGTATGGCAGAATAGCTGCTCCAGTAAATGACTGTCCCTACAAACGAGAAAACCTTTGCTTTTGCCACTCATTGCAGTAAGGGTGGACATTGGCACCAGTTGGTTAGCAACCATTAATGTTCCCGATTTGATGGAAGTACTTTTAATAAAATGTAATTGCTGGTATTTGATTGTTGGCAGCTTTCATCCAATGGCTGGCTGCTTCTCTGCAGTCACCCGGAAGTGGGGTCTGCAGCTCAGCTAAGGTGCGTATGCTCAAAGCTCTGAACGCTTCTGTGCATGCGCACTCTAAAACCATTGATAGTTTTACCAACCAATGGTGTCATTGTGATGGTAGCCATTGCATTGTTGGATTTGATATCAGATGCCAGGTAACCATTCGATATCAGGCTTCCGATGTCCATCCTTAGATCGCAGTGACGAGCGGCAACACTGCTGGGCTCTGTTCTGGCAGTGTTCCTGAGCACGCACAGACTTAGGACACGCATGTGCAAAGTAGGGCAGAAAAGGAGCGGAGGGATCTAAATGGATTTGTCTTCCCAACAGAAAGTGCTAGCGGAGTGTGATCAGCCAGCTAACGCCATTCCAAAAAGACTTGGCCTTTGGTGCTTTATAAATTGCACTGTTTGCAACGTCTCCATACATTTTATGGGGACAGCAGTGTGTAGTGATTTTTGCAGGAACGCAAGATATACCTGTGTGTTAAACATGTCCTAAATAGGAACAAACCATAAAACATGCAGAAACTGTTTCAGATAAGACATGGTGTTTGTCATTACTGGGCTGGATACATCTGAAATATCATATCGGAGAGATTGTGGGGGTAATTCAGATCTGATCGTAGATGTGCTAAATTTAGCACATCTACGAACATTTACTCAGACATGCGGGGGGATACCCAGCATAGGGCTAGCCCGCCCCGCATGTCTGGCTCTGCCCCCCATCCCCCCGCAAGGGTGCTTTTGCACCCGGCGTGTAGCTCCCTGCCTGCGCTGCTCCTGCGTCCTGCCCCATCCCGGGTTGCAGCGTCACGTGGCCCGCCCCCGCAACGATCCAGACACGCCTGCATTGTCAGGACTGCGCACCGCCAACGGTGTTCTAACGCCATTGGCACTCCCGCCCCGCCACTGCCTGTCAATCAGGCAAAGGCGATCGCAGCCCAGAGATGCTGTTAGCAACTCACTGGGCTTGCACGTGCGCACTCCACAAAGGGATTGAGACTGCGATCGCTGCCGCGATCCAGTCTGAATTATCCCCTGTGAAAGAAGAACGCTCCACGTAAGGAGGTATTTTCTGCTAAAACCAACGGATAGGCCTAACTCTACCCTTTAGCATAAATAGTGCAGTCCAGCAATGTATCTAGTACCACCACGTATAGTTTTTAGCTATAGGTGTAATCAGTTGTCTGATTTACATGAGTGCAATACGTAGTGTGTATATATAATATGAAACGCATTCCCCTTCTTCCCTGCTTTCCCTATTGCACTGTCCCACATGTTTTCTCCTCATTCTCTTTCTTTGACCATTTTTTCCATTGTCTCATTCTGTCTTTCTGCTGCTTCCCTTATTTGTCTCTTTATCACACTGGAGATTATGGTAAGTAATGGCTACAACTTTGTGCCGGAGAGTGGTGGTCATTTTCTTGTAGCACACATAAAATTGTTAAATAAACTTTTATTTTATCAATAGGTGTGCTACAACAAAATGGCTACTTCTCTAAAGCCCAGAAGTATGGTCCGTACAAAGTTTTCTCCCTAGTGTTTCCACTGTGGGCTGATTTCCTGTTTCTTAATAAGTACATATAACCTGCCACTGAGGGCTAAACGCCACTTGAAATGAGGAACATCTTAGCAGCTGTGTAGTGAAGAAGCTGACATGCAGAATACTGTAGCTTAATAATTGGCGAGTTCTGTTCTAACAACTCATTGATTACAATACTATTGTGCATACAGGGCCTTATGCGGAGTGAGATGTAAAATGTATTTATTACCAGTTATTTATATAGCGCACACATATTCCGCAGCGTTTTACAGAGAGTATTTTGGCCATTCACATCAGTCCCTGCCCCAGTGGAGCTTACACTCTATATTCCCTACCACACATACACATTCACACTAAGGTTAATTTGTATGGAGCCAATTAACCTACCAGTATATTTTTGGATTGTGGGAGGACCGGAGGAAACCCACGCGAGCACTGGGAGAATATACAAACTCCACACAGTTAGGGCCATGGTGGGAATCAAACCCATGACCTTAGTGCTGTGAGGCAGTAATGCTAACCATTACACCGTCTGTGCTGCCCAAATGCAGTTTGTCACCTTTTTTGGCTGCAAGATATATATATATATATTTTTTTTTAATGTACAAATTTGTAATGCGCATCTTTTGCTATGCGGATCCTCAACCTACAACTGCGAGCAGGTTGGCATGTACAGTAAGGGAGTGGTGTGGGCATGCAGACGAGTAGTGCGACTAAAATGGCCCATGCAAACTTGCACTTCAAACCACCTGGAGAGACTGCAGGTATCACAAGCCTGTGTAAGTTGCACACTGTTGATGACGATGAAGATGATGATTGCTCGCAAACTTTAAGTACACACCCATTTATGCAAACGCACTGCAGTTGCATATTAGCTGGAGACTGCAATACTGAAGATATCTCCATATTTATTTAAGTGCAGTAAACTTTTGAGCTGTCTCAAAAGAACTGGCAGCCCCATAACGCCCCCAAGTGCGCTGTCTTGGAGTAATCCTTGACTCCTCCCTCTTCTTCAAACCACACATTCAGCACCTCTCACAAACCTGCCATTTTCATCTAAAAATTTTTCCAGAATCAGACCCTTTCTGACCCAGGATGCTACTAAGACTCTTATCCACTCACTGGTCATCTCCAGACTGGACTACTGTAATCTCCTCCTGACTGGCATTCCTGACAAATACCTCTCTCCACTCCAATCTATCCTCAGTGCTGCTGCCCGGCTCATCTTCCTCACCAAACGCACTACGTCCACTTCTCCTCTCTTACTAGACCTTCACTGGCTCCCCTTCCCTTTCAGAATCCATTTCAAGCTTCTCACACTCGCTTACAAAGCCCTCACCCACTCCTCTCCCATCTACATCTCTGACCTTATCTCCCTTTACACTCCCACCCGTCCTCTTCGCTCTGCTAATACACGCCGACTCTCTTGCCTACAGATTACTTCCTCCCACTCCTACCTCCAAGATTTTTCACGTGCTGCACCACTTCTCTGGAATTCCCTACCTCTCCCCCTCGGACTCTCCACCTCTCTTCAAAACTTCAAACGGGCTCTCAAGACCCACTTCTTCACCAAACCCAGCCAAATCTCATCCTAACCCTCTGTTCCATGCTCTCTATGTACCCCATCTGTGTCACCCCTGTCTTTCCTACCCCTCCCCTTTAGAATGTAAAATCTCACGAGCAGGGCACTCTTCCCTCATGTGCTTATCCTTTCTTACTTTAATAATCTTCAACTGCACCAAATCCAGCAGTCTTCTGCCACCTGATACTTATTTCAGTGTCATCTGCTGATGTAACTGTTTATTTACCCTGTACTTGTCCTATACTGTCATCAACTGTAAGTTGCTGTTTTCCTGTTTGATTATTTGTTTATGTACTCTGTAATTGGGCGCTGCGGAACCCCTGTGGCGCCATATAAATAAAGGATAATAATAACCAGGCAATATTTATATAAAGGAGAAAAGCAGGGAAGAGGCATTCTCTGCCTGCTTTACTCCGCTGCCCCGGCCAGCTCTGTCACTTCTACTCACACGGCGGCTCCTACTCTCCCCGCCATCTTTCTCTTTTCTCTGCTCCCACTGGCCGCTTGTCCCGTCAACGTCTGGCTGATGTCACCGAAACAGATCGTCACATGCGCAGATCAGCCCTTTTGTGTACTGTGATGTTTAGAAGTCAACCCAAAACCAAGCCCCCAATTGTATTTCAGTCACATCTGTTATGTGTACATGAAAGGCTGGGGGCCTCGGTTATAAAGCTACATGGAAGGCAGATACCTGACCGTCAGGTATGGTGAACAGCGGTCACGCATACCCAACCCAGTCACATATATGTGACCAACTCTGTTTATGTCAAAAAACTTTAACTTTCTTTTGGGGGCATTTTTCAATTCTGTTTACACTGAATGCTTAGCATGGGAGGAGCTGCTTGATGTGGCTAATCCCCTGCATTCCTGTATGAAATAGTGGTTGTTGTGGTAAATAATTGAATAGCTGTCAGGTGCTTAGCCTAAGCTAAATTCCACATAAGAATTGAATCACCCTCTATATTTCCTATCACATGGACACACATACACACTTGGACATTTTATAGCAGAAATTTAACCTACCAGTATGTATTTGCAGTGTGGGAGGAAACCCATGTAGCATTTGGGTGTGGATCATTGGGTTGACCTGAAAAAGGTAGACGGGAAAAGGTCGACATGAGTTTTGGAGAAAAAAAATTGGTGCCACTTTCTCAATAAAATGACTGGTGCACCGCGTACACTTGCATGGCTCGCTTCACTTGCCATGCTTCTGGCAAGGTGCCTCGCTCCGCTATCCTCTGCACAGGTTACTATTCCCAGTCATAGTCCACGTGGATTGTAAAGTATGAAAAATGTGAAAATGGCAAAAAAAACCTCATGTCGACATTTTCCTGTGTCGACCCAATGCATGTCGACCAATAGAGGTTGTTGACAGTACTGTCGTCCTATCATCCGGAGACCTTAGCAATTATATTGTATGTAAGAATTGTACTGTGCTTCACAAAACATATATTCAAAATATTAAATCTAGTTTTAATGCCTATTTTATTTTATTTATTTATGTATTTATTTATTTTTAAATGCTAAAAACTTCCTGCCTTTGATACGTGGCATCATGTTCATCCAGTGATGCTGTATAATTTGTGCTATCTGGGCTCGAATCTTGTCTGAGCAGATTTTCATAGCCCCAGGAAGAGGCAATGTCTAAAACAACATTTCATAGCAGGTTATCTTCCTAGGAAGAAATCCAATCAGGCTGACTCTGATGGTGATTCAGGCATGACTTCCTGCAGCTCCACCTAAGTTCTGTACACTTACCAGAATTATTCTGCTTCTAGGTCGGTTTTATTCATACTCTACTCATTCCATATTCACTCATCAGTTTATTGCCACCTTCTATAGAAAAGTCTTACTGACATGTTTCTTGGTATACCATTAGCTTTTGTGTTTGTATAAACCTTATTTATTGTTTCTTGGACTCCCTTTTGTTACTGTACATTGTTACCTAGATAATGTTGTAGTAAAGTGCTAAACATTTGTAAACTGACTTTTGTATCGTACAGTAATAGAAGTTCTGTACCAATTACTAAATTTAGGTGGTCGTTTTGAGTGTTGCTAGGGTATTATGGCTCTGTGCATGTCCTATAATTAGCAGGGAAGTTTCATTGACTCTGACAGGCGGGTTCTAAATATGAACAATGGACGATAGCACCCTTTAAATACCAGGAGCCTTGTGTCTAAAAATCTGTGCTAACTCCTTGGGTTATATTGTACTTTTTTATTTGTTTTAAAATGTTTCTTTCTACTTTATGATTGAATATAATGCTTTGGCTGGTTCTACATTCCCCTACGAGAGATTAGATATTATTGGTGTGGCGCCTGGTCTTCTAGCAAATGCAAAAAGTGTGTTGGTTTCTTAGGTATTGCCCTGTTTTGAGAGAGCGTATTGTGTGACACCGAGAGAATGTTTGTGTAGCAATTGAGACAGGATGTGAATTAAGCATTTAGCCTGAGGGGAAGGTTTTACACTGACCACCACCTACTTTGCTTGAATGCAGCAGGGCTAGTACTGTCTGTGTGTGTGTCTGTGTGTGTGTCTGTGTGTGCGCCCTGTGGAAGTGTCCTCATGATGAAGTTTACAAATGATTCTTAAAGTGCAGATAACTGTGAATTGTGTGCAAATCTAATTTTGAATGATACATTGCTTCTTGTGGCTAGAGTTACTCCTTGATAATAAACATTGGATGTGATGTCCCAGCCCAGACTTCGTGGTGCCAGAATGGAAGGGGGAGGGGGATTACCCCTAGCATGTACAGTAGAGGCTGTATACAAAGGGTAGTACATTCTAAAGTTTATTTCTGCATTGGTCGTCCCTACAAAGGAGGGATGTTGCACAATCCATGTAAAAACTCTTCAGAAGTAGTAATTCTGCTTACAAGATCCGGGATCTCGTCTGCTGCCGTCCTGTGATCTACAAATAAGAGCTAAACTGTAATCTGTTACCCGGCTGTCCTGTGTTGAACCCAGCGCCCTGAGTCACCATTCTGCCTCCTACCCTGCAGTCCTGGTCCAAAGTAACCTGTCAGGATGATGTATCCACAGGGCATGATTCTGAGCTACATGCAAAACCAAGTGCAGCTTCACCTAGCGGTTTGGTTTTCTATAGACTGTGCATGCGCTGCGGTGAACAGACATGTTTTATCTGTGAGTGATGCTGAGTCGTACACGTATTGTTAATTTCACGAAACGGGCACTTCTGGGTGTGAAGTGGGCGACAAATGGGCATACAGACGTAAGGAAAGTGTCTTCTGGGCTCTGGATATAGTAGGTCCCCTGCCTGTTGATAGTATAGATGTGTTCTCATGCATCTAGCCTCAGTACGCCATGCACCACGCAAGTGAGCTGGCAGTTCCCGTGTAACTCTAACATGATAACACTGTAACGTAGCATTTTGTATGCAGATACAGGTGTGGTCGCTCACAGAATATAGGCATGCCGCATATCATTTTAATCAGCAGAGTCTGCTTGTGTGTCTTATTTGCATAGTAATGCACAAAAAGACGACCGGCATTAGTAAACATGCTCACGATCAGAAGGGCTGTTTAACGTGACTGCAGCAATGATGAGAGATCCTGGAAGAGATATATCCTCACCATATTGGATTAAACCACATGTCCTGAACGGGTGGTCTTAACTTTGCCGGCGGTCGGCAAAGTGAAGACTCACCTGTGTGGTGATTTCCACTCTCCCTCTGTCGGATGCCACTTCTCTGATGACAGGCGGTTGCATACATTCTACGCAGGCTTCGGTCATTTTCTCCCAGCGGCACCCACGGTTTTCTAGAGGGGAAAAAAAATAAAACTTTATTTTTTTATTTTTTTTTGTCTGCACAATCCCTGGCTGTCAGAACCACACATGCGCAGTTACCTATTTGACAGCTATCACCCCTTCATACATCTACCCCGTTACCCAGGGCCGGCTCCAGGCCTACTAGCACCCTGAGCGAAAACATGTAAAAGCGCCCCCCCCCCCCCCCCCCCTCGTGCGCTCCAGCAAAAGTGAGTGTGGCCTCTTGGAAAGTGGGCGTGGCCTCATGACTTCATATTATTAGGCTATAAATAAATATGTTTTCACACCTTCTCTACGCACACAATTAGCAGCCTTACACATAGGAGGGCAAAATGACGTACATACTGTAATGCTTGGTGCTCATCTACGTACATGGTAAAGCATGGACAGTGCGCGCCGAAAATTTAGGGGCGTTGCTTCGTGGGGAAGGTGCGTGGCCACATAAGTGGCAATTGGCATTACACCACACAGTAGTGCAGTTAATACACACTGCACCAGGTAGAACCTCCTAGACACTTTGCGCCAGGCAGAGCACGTTAGACACTTTGCGCCAGGCAGAGCACGTTAGACACTTTGCGCCAGGCAGAGCACGTTAGACACTTTGCGCCAGGCAGAGCACGTTAGACACTTTGCGCCAGGCAGAGCACGTTAGACACTTTGCGCCAGGCAGAGCACGTTAGACACATTGCCTAGCCACAGACGCCTAGCGGTAACACTACATGATATGCTCCCCAGCCGTGCCAGCTACACATGACATACACATGACATGCCCCCCAGCAATGCCAGATACATAAATGGCCACACAGTGCCAGATATGTAGATACAGAAAAGCCCCCACAATGCTAGATAAATGCCCCCACAGTGCTAGATAAATGCCCCCACAGTGCCAGATAAATGTCCCCACAGTGCGCCCCACAGTGCCAGATAAATGCCCCCACAGTGCCAGATAAATGCCCCCACAGTGCCAGATAAATGCCCCCACAGTGCCAGATAAATGCCCCCACAGTGCCAGATACACCATGCCCCACAGTGCCAGATATGCCCCCAGTGCCAGATACATCTGCCCCACAGTGCCAGATACATATGCCCCAGTGTCAGATATGCCCCACAGTGCCAGATACACCATGCCCCACAGTGCCAGATATGCCCCCAGTGCCAGATATGCCCCACAGTGCCAGATACACCATGCCCCCCAGTGCCAGATATGCCCAAAGTGCCAAATATGTCCCAAGTGCCAGATACCCCCCCCACCCCCCCATGCTCACCGCGCTGCTGCCGATGGTTCGCTTGGGCGGGAAGGAGGAAGAAGCGGAGGCGGCTGCTGCTCCTGCTGTGTGAGGACGGGGTGCCTCCGGCGGGTGGGCGCACAGTTTCACACTATAAACTCAGCGCGCGCTATGCGGCGCCAGGACCTGACGCCGCGCGCGCACCACTGGCTGCTGGCTGAGAGTGGGACCAGGAGGCAGGCCGGGGACGGAAGCACACAGGACCAGGCTCCAGGCTCCAATATAGCGGTGACAGCGCGCGGCGCCCATTAAGGGTGGCGCCCTGCGCGGCCGCTCTGTTGGAACATGCCTGGAGCCGGCCCTGCCGTTACCTGTTTCAGCTGAGAACTCTCAACCAGAAGGTGTTAGGTGCCCACAGTGCAGAAGGAATGTTTGTCAGTTGTGTGGATGGTGAGAAAACGTCAGCCCTATTTGCACAGCTGGCACCTCACTGGCGATATATCACCATTTATTTAAAGTGGCCGTAACACACTCTCAGGAGGCAGAGCTATGCACTTTAGATCCATGGCTTTCATATTGTCCACAAGCAAAGACAGGTCCACAGCAATGGCTATCTACATTCCTTGGTAACCAAAGAGGGATTGGATAGTGAAAAATATTTTACTCAATAAGCTTTGCTATACGACTTTCTCGTAATGTAAATCACATTCATTAACATTCTTTCTTTGTGCTTATAAAGATTCCCTCCTTGCTTTGTACCACTAGATTTGAGCAGGGATTTGTTTTGTTTACACTAACTTTGTTAAACTGTGTTAGGATTACATGGAGAGAAGTGAAACGCAAATGATGACTTTCTAAGGGTTTATGCTCAACTACATGTTCGTGGTGGAACCTCATCATACATTTGTTGCTTCAAAACCCATCAATACCTCAAAAACCAAATAAGCTTTTTGCATTAAAATATTACCATTACAGATATATATTATGCAATTCTCTATTCTTGTGTGATGGAATAAGTATCCAACCTCATTAAACTTTACCAAACTGCAGAACTCGATTTCCTTAATCTCTAGTGGAATCTACGGCCTGTCCAGAAACGTTCTTAGCAACGGACTGATCCGCCAAAACTGCCGATTCCTAATGTGCAATTTTATTCTTTTTTGCCCCACCCCCTTCTCCATAAATGTAGATTTGCAGAATAATATTGACGCTGCAATTGGTTGATTTTGTTTCTGAGTTATGTGGCAAACATCCACCTACCACTTACAATGCATCACCATTGTGCTCTGGAAATGAGACAGTTGGTGAACTCTCTCTGTGCACCTGCCAGGTGACCTGGAACATATGACCTGCTGGGTGGTCTGGAAACTGTGACAGCTATTTGCAGCTACCCACTAGAGCAGGGATTTTTCTAAATTCGACTCCAAGGGTAGTGTGAAAAGGGGTAAAATATTCTGCCAGCAAACCTTCGCTAGGTTGAAACTAGGCACATCAGCTAGTATTTAATTCTTCTAAATCTGATTAAATAACTGCACATATAAATATGATTTTGGTTCTAAATTCCAAGATCAGATACATCAACCAAATAAGGTCCTTATGATCAATGTATATATCATAAACACATCATTTTGTTGCTTTAACATGTCAAAAAATGTATATAGTAGTTTTCATTGCTTTTATTGCTTGATCAGTTATATTTTCCATAAGTTATATTTGCTGGTCTTGAACAGTCCCAAAGCGTTGGCAGTTAAAAATATTTTCTATCAAACTTCCGTCTAAATTAAGTTCTTCATATAATAACGGGATTAAACTAATCAGCATTGGTAAGAAATAATAAATATACATTTTGGACTTTTAAGACAGTTAAACACAGTTAAACACAGTTTTGCTGTTAAACAAATGACTAGTAGGATGTTCTGGAAAACTTTGACCTTCTGCTTTCATAATCATCTTGATATAAAATTGCGATACCTCCCCATAATAGGATGGGCTAACTCTGGAACTGTTGCCGCCAGTTATAAACTGACTAGTTTGCGTTGCAGTCTGTAACCTACTATTAATGATCACTTGTCACCTGTCAGGCACTCGCTGGCTGTAAATGATAATTGTGTATTAATTGTAGTAGCGTAACTGGAGTTTGTACATTCTCCCCGAGCTCACGTGGGTTTCCTCCCACAATCCAAATACTGGTAGGTTAATTGGCTCCCAGCAAAAATTAACCCTAGAGAGAGTGTGTGTGTGTGAATGTATATGTATTTAGGGCAGACGAGATGGGCGAAGTGGTTCTTATGTGCCGTCAAATTCTAATCTAGAGTCGTTGTTGCTGCCATTGCCAGGCTCATTCACTAGCACCGGGAACCACCTGCTTCTGGGCAGTTGGCATAGCTGCTACTTCTCGTGAGTGTGGATGGTGCTTCCTACCCACTTACTGTAGATCAGAACTGCAGAATAGCAGGCTGGGTGCTAACTCCAGATGCTAGATTAAGCACAGGATCACGGAAAGTTTAGCTCTTCTATAGGTTCTAAGTTATAGGCATCAAGCAGAATCTTGAAGCACAGTTAGGTTTATACCATAGCCCTGAGAAGACCTGTTATACACCGGTTTGTGGTACTAGTGGCAATCCAGAAGACAAAATGATAAACCCTTTATATGGGGATCTACTGGTGAGAGGAGAAAAGTGAGGCAGAGCCTTTCCTGTCATACTAACGTATAAGCCAGAGTTTTGATTATATACAGTGCATCCGGAAAGTATTTACAGCGCTTCACATTTTGTTATGTTACAGCCTTATTCCAAATTGGAATAATTTAATTTTTTTCCCTCAAAATTCTACACACAATACCCCATAATGGCAACGTGAATTTTTTTTTTTTTTGCAAATTTATTACAAAATAAAAAAACTAATCACATGTACATAAGTATTCACAGCCTTTGCTGAATACTTCGTTGATGCACCTTTGGCAGCACTGACCGTCTCGAGTCTTGCGATGCCACAAGGTTGGCACACCTATCTTTGGGCAGTATCGTCCATTCCTCTTTGCAGCACCTCTCAAGCTCCATCAGATTGGATGGGAAGCGTCGGTGCACAGCCATTTTCATATCTCTCCAGAGATGTTCAATCAGATTCAAGTCTGGGCTCTGGCTGGACCACTCAAGGACATTCACAGAGTTGTCCTGAAGCCACTCCTTTTGATATCTTGGCTGTGTGCTTAGGGTCGTTGTCCTGCTGAAAGATGAACCGTCGCCCCAGTCTGAGGTCAGGAGCACTCTGGAGCAGGTTTTCATCCAAGATGTCTCTACATTGCTGCATTCATCTTTCCCTCTATCCTGACTAGTCTCCCAGTTCCCGCCGCTGAAAAAAATCCCCCCCACAGCATGATGCTGCCACCATCATGCTTCACTGTAGGGATGGTATTGGCCTGGTAATGAGCGATGCCTGGTTTCCTCCAAGCATTATGCCTGGCATTAACACCAAAGAGTTCAATCTTTGTCTCATCAGACCAGAGAATTTTGTTTTTCATGGTCAGAGAGTCCCTCGGGTGCATTTTGGCAAACTCCAGACGGGCTGCCATGTGCTTTTTTACTAAGGAGTGGCTTCCGTCTGACCACTCTACCATACAGGCCTGATTGGTGGATTGCTGCAGAGATGGTTGTCCTGCTGGAAGGTTCTCTTCTCTCTACAGAGGAATGCTGTAGCTCTGACAGAGTGACCATAGGGTTCTTGGTCACCTCCCTGACTAGGGCCTTCTCCCACGATCGCTCAGTTTAGACGACCAGCCAGCTCTAGAAAGAGTCCTGGTGGTTCCGAACTTCTTCCATTTTTGGATGATGGAGGCCCCTGTGCTCATTGGCACCTTCAAAGCAGCACATATTTTTCTGTTCCCTTCCCCATATTCGTGCCTTGAGACAATCCTATCTCGGAGGTCTACAGACCATTCCTTTTGACTTCATGCTTGGTTTGTGCTCAGACATGCACTATCAAGTGTGTAACGTTATATAGACAGGTGTGTGCCTTTCCAAATCATGTCCAATCAACTGAATTTACCACAGGTGGACTCCAATTAAGCTGTGGGAACCTCTCAAGGATGATCAGTAGAAACAGGATGCACCTGAGCTCAGTTTTGAGCTTCATGGCAAAGGCTGTGTATACTTATGTGCATATGATTTCTTTTTTTTTTTTCTATTTTTAGCAAATTTGCAAAAATCTCAAACTTTTTTTTACGTTTTCATTATGGGGTGCTGAGTGTAGAATTTTGAGGGAAAAATGAATTCCAGCTTGGAATAAGGCTGTAACATAAAAAAAATGTGGAAAAAGTGAAGCGCTGTGAATACTTTCCGGATGCACTGTAAAGTATATGAAAAATAAAAAGAATATATTAGAAATATCTTCTTTTGTATTCTAATAATTTTTATAGTCAAAACTCCGGAGTAAAAAGTCTATGGCATGTGAGGCACCACACATCTCTGATCAAAACTCACCAAATTTCCAGCAGTATATACTGTTGCTCTTGTGTATAATGCCACATGCACCCTTGGACTCATAGATTGTGTGTAAATCTGGCTCTGGTACAAGCTAGTGCCCCCTGAGCCAATTACCTCATCGCACTGGGATCTACTACTTCTTTAAATACAATTTTCTACACAGATGTTGGCAAGAGTAAACGGGCCCACTGTCCTTTTTAACTAAAGCAGGTTTATTCATGCAGCTGGCACTTGAATCAGCCCTGATGATGTCACGCCTTATAACATTGTATCCTGTGGCAAGGATAGGTGTTTTGATTCCCTGTCCACACACAGCCAGGGGGAATTGGGCTCAGCCCCCTTGCACATCTTGACACCTCTAAATCTGGGTAGGAGCTTTTCTCTTTGGTTTCTGACAATATAAAAGATGTACCCGGACTGGAATAAAGTGATATATAAAGTGATTTTCCATTGTGAACAGTTACTTTAAAACGCCATATATTTTGGCATGGGAGATGATTTTCTAAATTGCTGTCACATAATTACAGCAAGAGGAAACAATACAAAACAAAAGGATTCCCTCCCACAATAAACTCTTGGATCTTAAAATATTTTAAGATGTGGGTGGTGCTATTCTAAGTTCTATTGTATACTAGACAAAGGGGAAAAGATTATTTGCATATTGAAGCACAAAGCTTAGAGGTCGATTTGTTTTTATTGATTTTAATCTATATTTAAGTCAATGTTGATTTTTCAGGTGCTAAAACGCGCATTTACTGACAATTTTTGTTCTATTTTAAATGCTAGTAAATGTGCGAATTAGCCTCTGAAACACAACACCGATTTTTTTTTTAGATCGATTTTAAAATCGACCTTTAGTAAATTTACCCCTAGACATGAAATAACAATCCATTAAAAGTTTAATTTACAGCAAAAGTGTTCAAGATGTGTCCCTCGAGATGTTCTGCAACTACACATCCCAGCCTGCCCTGCAACAGTTTTAGCATTCCCTAATAGCAAAACTGAGGCAGGGCATGCTGGGATAGGGTGGTCTTCAGTATGCCGCCGGCCAGGATCCCGATGACCAGCATACCGACGCTGGGATCCCGACCGCTGGCATGCCGACACATATTCTCCCTCTTGGGGGTCCACGACCCCCCTGGAGTGAGAATAAATAGCGTGCCACAGTGTCCGCAGCGCAGCGAGCCCGCAAGGGGCTTATTATCACTCGCCCAGCTGACAGTATGCCGACGGTCGGGATCCCGGCCGCTGGCCACTCATACTACACCCCTGGGATGTGTAGTGCCACAACACCCATGATTTACAGAGTCCTTTTTAAATTGATAAGATAGATGTGCTGTGTTAAGAATCCTCGTTATTAAGTAACATTCCCAATGATTATAGTAACTTTCTTATTATATTGGGGTATATATGTTTGCCTGGTATGCATTCCATATGATGACAGTCAATGTCGACATCCGATGGTTGGATGTAATGATGCTGGCATAGTGAAAATGTCGACATTAAGCTTATGGTTAGATAGTGTTAATTCTAGCACCCTGCACCTGTCACAACCCATGCAGTTATTCTTTCCTGTCTGAGGTGTCACTCTCTGGTCTGGTGCTTCTGTATCTAAGCACTGACATACAGACCAGAGTGTGCTAGAAGCACCAGAGCAGAGAGCAACATCCCAGTCAGGAAAGAGGAACTGCATGGGTTGTGACTGGTGCGGGGTGCTAGAATGAACACTAGTTAGATGTCTACCTTGTGAACCCACGGTATGTATTCCGTTGGTCTTATTTATGATTACAGATGGTTGTGTCCTGCAGAGAGAATTTATTTAGGGGCATGATTTACCATATATTATGTCCTATTTTATTCACAGATCCATAATATGATTGTACATTATCAATCCGTAAACCACACCTATATCCCATGTGTTAAAGTCTAATTAACTTTCAGGAAGAAAAGCAATACTTTAAATGTACAACGGTTCAGGCTGCAGCAACTACTAATCGTGTGTCAGTTAAACCTCTATGAATTGCGCACATGTTGCATAAGCACACAATCACGCTGTAAGCACAAAATGGTTACACGTGCGGTCTGTACACTTTAACCCCTAACAGGAAAGGAATGCGACACCAATTGTATATGCAATGTTGCAGGTCCAACCCAGCAACAATTATTTACTTAAAAGGGGGGTTACAACAGAAATACAATAATAAAAGAGAAGCTACAACCAATGGATACATACGTTTGTTCGCCTGCGCAACCCGGTACCGGTCCTCGGTCAATCTGAATAGATCACCTTAAGAGAAAGAGACTGAGGCCAGCCAGGAAGCTTGGTTTTATACAATGGTCCAAAGCATGAAACAAAGGAAACTGTAATCTCTTCATCCATAGGTTAAAGGGTTGGTCATTTACAGTACATGAGGGGTCATAGGTTGGTTTGAATAGGTGGGCGATGCCTGGTCCAGGTGCACTTGCAGATGTCCTCCACTGGGTTCCCTCCGTATATCAAGAGTACAGTACATAAAGTGTGATATTAATAATATATTCCTGAGCATATCTATGTGCAGGAGCGTGCTACTTTCTGCAATCTGCCATCGGATTATTGCCCTTGAAATACTGTACAGCTGGATACCAAACACCACCTCCTAACCTAATTCTGTCCCCTCATATCCTGTAAAGTTGGATATCTCTATTGTTCCCTTTCCAAAGTAAATGTAACTCGCTGGTGTGGTGCATGTAGGCTATGTGCAAATTATGTACTATGTGGTTTAAATATGGAATATGTCTTTATGGCTTTTCCATGCGAATGCGTATGCTACCGTATTTACTCATACCACGCGCTAACATGCAAGACCGCGTGAGTGATTATACGTAACTTGCGAGTATGCGCACGCACAGCAGAACGAGCACCCGCACGGAGGCCATCTGTGTGGTGTTTGTACGTGATGCGTGTGGCTATAATATTTTCGACTTCGACACGTGTCCCTCATATACAGGTAAACAGTGGAACGTATCAGAGTTGGCTTGTATTATCGCAATGTTGCATTGCTCATTACAGCACTGTTTGTTACCCTTGATGATACTGTTATTTTATGTGCCAACTCTCAGTACATATAATGGAATACCTTTTATTCTGCAGACTTTGTCAGTTTACCATTTGTGATCATAATGCTGTACTGCTCCTTTCATCTTAGATGATTCAAGCAATTATTTTGTTATTTCTTAATTAGTTGAAGCTCTTAGCGCACATTGTGATATTCATTAATTCCACATTGAGCATCACTAAGTGTTTGTTGTGCTAGCAATGACTGTATACACTTGTACATCGTCTTAATGGTTTCATATGCTGTGCTAACAATTCCACTGGAGTTCCCTGGATGATATTGCGCGTCTGAGTTTTGCAGCTGCCGTTGTAAAACTTCCTGTGTTGCTGAGTCAATGGCTATTCTGATTCTCTAATCCTGCAGACTGTGTTATAGAGAATGTCACCTGTCATGCAGTCCGGTTTGTGGGGCAGCTAAGGCAATATCACAATGTGAGCTGACAGCTATTAACAAAGAAGTAATAATAAATGTGCGCATCTCTGAATCACGCCCATAGTGGTAGGGGGCACCAGGTGGCAGCTAATCTGTGAAAGTAGCGGGGCTAATTCTTCGTACGTCTGCAGTGGTGCCGAGAGAGTGTGTGTGGGGGGGTGGAGGGTACAAATTACCTGGGCCCAGGTCTGATAGAGGGGCCCGGTGGGGCCCAGGTCCATGCCTCCCGTGATTAGGCCATGCCTACTGAAAAGTACCTGGGCCCAGCCAGGCTCTCTACTGCCCTGGCTGGGAGGCATGCCATGCTCCTGTGAGTGGGTGCTTCTCATGTTCTAGACATGCCCCCAAAGAGGTGTGGCTATGCCCCCAGCATGCTATAGTCCCACCCCCTCCAGGGGGGCCCAGGAAGTTGTTGTACCGGGACCCAGGATTTCTCTTGGCAGCCATGTACGTCTGCACTTGGGGATGAGAACAAAAGCATTGCCGATTTTCTTTATCGATGACTGAGCATCATCGACCATCAATGGTCAATGGCCATCCCTAAATGGCAATTGTGCACATTGCACATAGCAAATTTACAAAACTTACACATTTGCATTGCATTCTTGCAGTCTCCTGTCCTCTGGTCATGTTCCATTATTTACATAGTACTTTGGGGGTAATTCAGATCTGATCGTAGCAGCAAATTTGTTAGCTAATGGGCAAAACCATGTGCACTGCAGGTGGGGCAGCTGTAACGTGCAGAGAGAGTTAGAGTTAGATGTGGGTGGGTTATATTGTTTCTACGCAGGGTAAATACTGGCTGCTTTATTTTTACACTGCAATTTTTAGATTTCAGTTTGAACACACCCCGCCCAAATCTAACTCTCTGCACATGTTATATCTACCCCCCCTGCAGTGCACATGGTTTTGTCCAATTGCCAACAAATTTGCTGCTGCGATCAGGTCTGAATTAGGCCCATAGTAATCATGAGTATGTTTTTTTTTTTTTTTTACACATAGCTCATTTATTAATGTTACATTCTGGTTTACGAGGGCCAGATGTTGGCATGCACAGGCAGTTAGAGATGACTGCGTTAGATCAGCTCTGTGCCTACCTCCCCCATAATCATCTTCCCACAAATGTAAAACTGCTAAAAATGTGAGAAGGCGGAGGGAAATTACATGGTAGCACTGAGGAGTCCTCAAACCAAGGACAAGGTTATGTAGCAGAGCTGCTGGATATCGCCTTTGTGTAGCAGCTGGGACCCAGTGGTCTAAACTGTCATTGCTGCTGCTGCTATCTCTGGGCCTTTTGTTTATGGATCGCTACTGCCAAACGTCATGGGGAACAACTATCCTGGTTCCTTTCCCAGCAGTGAGAATGATGGTGAAGAAAAACACCAAGCACATAGCTACTATAGGGGCTAATTCAGACTGGATCGCGGCAGCGAGCACAGTCTGAATCCTTTTGTGGAGTGCGCAGGTGTAGCGGCCGCACTGCGCTTGCGCACCGCGGGAGCCCAGTGAGATACTAAAAGCAGAGGCGGGGCGGGAGGGGGCGTGCCAGCGACGTTAGAGCCAGATGTAAGAGGTGCGGCGGTGCGTGTGGTGGTGCCTGGTGCCGTGCAGGTGTAGAGTCGGTACTCACCAGGCGCCGCTCTCTTTCACCTTCAGGTACCGGAACCTTCAACGGACCTGGCAATCTTCAATCGGATCCGGACACGGCGATTCCCTCTCGGAGCTGACCGACGACCGAGCTGAGGAGAAAATAGGTTACCTCAAGGGGGGTATCAACCCTTCTTCCACCGGAAAAGGGGATACCCCAGGGGTGACGGCGACCTTCACCGGTTGGGTGAAAGGTCATCACAGGCACAAAGCCTCAGCCACCCAGAATTCACACACTCGCACTCACGCGCGTAGTGTGGTGAAGGGGATTCTCACGTCCGTGAGCAATCCCTATTCCGGCGCTCGGGGACAGACAAAGGGACAAACGTACACGGATGCTACTCACCGTCTCAAGTCTTGCACTCCGATCTTCTCCACTTACAGGTCCCTGTAAGGAGGCAAACAAACAAACAAACAGCCTTGCAGGGCCTAGAACTACCCTAGTGTGCGTCCGCTACACTAGCTACATAAACAGAGCCCTCAAACTAGCTTGTGTGAGTGGTGCAACACAACTATGCACAAACTTAAAACAAACAGACACTTTGCCCTGCACGGTAACAACATACATCACAATATCGGAATACAAGATCACACGGTGCTGTCCCTTTAATTCCTACCTGCCGCTGGAAGGGGGTGGGCGCCACACAGCCTGCCCACCTAAACACCTCCGGGTGGCCCGGGCCTAGTGCCCAGTGCCACCTTTATTCACCTTGGGGGCACTTACTCGCTGGGCCTAGTGCCCCCTGACTGCGCCCAGGCCGGAGGCCTGACTTCACCCACGGGCCTAGCGCCCGCCTAACTTGTTGCCCGTTGGGTGACCTGGGCCTAGTGCCCAGGGTCACCTTATGTTCCTAGTGGCCGCCAACTGGACTAGGGCCTAAAGCCCTCTAATACCTCCGCAGGCCTAATGCCTGGATTGCCCACGGGCCTAGTGCCCGCCTAACTTGTGCAGTTTTAGGTGGCTTGGGCCTAACGCCCAAACCACCAAATCTAACAGTGATCCCCCAAACTCCTAGCTGCGCCACAGGCCTAGTGCCTGGATTGTGCCCGGGCCTAATGCCCGTCCCTGGTGGTCGAGGGAGGAAAGGGAGGGGGAGAAAGTTGCCTCACTGAGGCCTCACCTGCCCTAGGGATCTCCAGCGCCCTCTTCTGCCGCTGACCCGTCCTGGCCAGCGGCGTCGCCTCCGCTGCTCCGCGTCCAGCCGCCGCTGGACATCTTCTTCCTGCAGGCCGACGTCTTCTGGCCTCTTCCGCGGCCTCAGGACCTCCTCACCGCTCTTCGGCGCGGTCTTCTTACTCCGGGTCCCGTCCGCTTCTTCGCCGCGGCCTCCTTCCTCCGCTGCTCCCGCCCGGCGTCCCCTCTCCTCGCGCTCCCGCGCGCGGACTTTTCTTCAGGCTCCCGCCCGGCGTCTGACGTCAGATGCCGGGGGCGGGGCCTATGACGCGGCGAGCGCCGATTGGCTCGCCGCGCCCCTCTCCGATTGGCTGCCACTCCGGGAGCCGCGATTGGCTCCCGGAGGGCGCCAACATTTAAATGCCCCTGCAGCCTCTGGTCCGGTGCAAGGAAAAGGGTAATCCCTGCACCGGACACCCGCCGCCGCCACACACTGACAGGCGCTGGGGACAGACAAACTGTCCCAGCGCTTTCAGAGACGTTGTCCCGCAGGGGACACAGGCTCCCTGGCTGCTGCAGCTGGAATGTGTCCTGTAAAACAGGACACATTCCCCCCCCCCCCTTTTTCCTTTGTAGTCCCTACAAAGGTCTCCACGACGTCCATCGTCCGCGGGTCAGGGAATTCCGAGGTCCCTCCGGCGAGGTTGTGTTCGAGGGTCCAGCCCAGACAGACCGTGACCCCACACCCTTCCACCTCCGGGTTCCTCTTCTTACCTCCTAACCTCCATCGGCGGATCCTCTGGGGGAGCGGCATCTCCTCACGGTCGCTCGACGTTGGCCACCAAGGGGTCTCTTCCTCCACGGGGACAACAGTCACCCACTCCTGGTCTTTCAGATCGTCTGTGGCATCGTCCCTGTCTTCAGGGTGTGGTACCGACCACCACCCAACAGTGGAATCCCCCAGGGCATCCGTTTTCCTTCCGGGCAACAACCACCATCTGTCGTATCTCTTCGTGGGGCATCTCCAAAGGTCCCATGTCTTCCTCTGGAACGGATCCTCTCCCCGTACGTCCGTCCAACTCGGTACTTCCGGCAGGTATTGCTCCAGGACTATCTCCTCCTCTTCATGGAGGGCATTCAACTGGGAGCACGACTCCACCCAATCCTGCCAGTCACTCTCGTCGGCGCTTCCGATGCCAGAGTCGTCCTCCATCTGTTCTTGGAGGGATTCGTCGGCGGACAGCTCACCGTAGTCCGAGTCCTCCTCCGATATCTGGACTGGGGTATAATTTTCCTCAGCGTACTTAGTCTCTTCCGCTGGTACCTTTGCTTCCTCAGCGTACTCCTTCGCTTCCGCTGGCATCTCTCGGTACCCAGGACACATCTGTTCCGCGCGTCCTGGTCGTGGACTGTTCCATCGCGGGGAGATTCCGGACGTCTCCGTCACTGGGTCTTCACGCTTTTCTTCACAGCGTGGTCTCTTCACCTCCCAGTCGTCCACCTCCGCCTTATGCGGGAAAGGATTCTGCCTTACTGGGGTCACTTTCTTGGGACAGAGTAGGTCCGCGGCATCTTCCCAGGGGCACTCACTGGTCGCATGTCCTGGTCGCCGACACTTCCAACAAGGGAGGGCCACTGCCGCCACCTCAAAGACGGGTTCCTGGTCCACCTCCTTCACTGGGGAATCTTCACCCGTTGGTTCCAGCTCAGAGGAAATGGGCACCTGCGAACTACCTTCAAGCAGGGTCTTCCGCTCCATTTCCCTGGTTTCCTCCTCCCATCTCTGGGCGCGACCATCCGCAATCGGGAAGCGCATGTCCTCTCACCTCGCAGAGCGCACATACAGGCTCTGCAGCCACCCGGTCCCAAAGCTGCTGACGAGACTCCGTCATCTGCTTCACCGTGGCCTCGTAGTCCGTCCTGTCTTCAGTCCATGGACATTCCAGGAGCCGATGTCGGGGATCTCCACAGCTTTCACACCAGGAATCAACCTCGTCTTGGCTCAACTCTTCGTCCCAGGGACAACTGTTATGCTCATGCCCGTAGTTTCCGCAGAGCAAACACCAGGACTCCTACTTCGCTTGGCCTTTCCGACGTCTTCGGTCCGCTTCCTGGACCACTTTCTTTGGGGACGTCTCCCGCCAAGTACACTCGTCGGCAAAGTGCCGTTTGCCGACATTTCTTGCAGGGCGTCACAGCGGCCTTCTTGCGCCCCTTCTCCCGGCGCTCCTCCTTTTCACGCTGGACCGACCGCTGCACCATCTTCAAGAGGTCTGCCCCAGACACAGTCACCCAGTCGCTCTGGTCCGCACACGTCCGGGGGTGAGTCTGTTCCGGAGCCGTCTGCAGGGAGGTCTTCTTGGTGGCGTTCCACATAGTGTCCGTGATCCGGTATCCTTTATCCTGCCGACTACGCCAAAATATAAGAGGTGCGTGTGGTGGTGCCTGCTGCCGTGCAGGTGTAGAGTCGGTACTCACCAGGCGCCGCTCTCTCTCACCTTCAGGTACCGGAACCTTCAACGGACCTGGCAATCTTCAATCGGATCCGGACACGGCGATTCCCTCTCGGAGCTGACCGACGACCGAGCTGAGGAGAGAATAGGTTACCTCAAGGGGGGTATCAACCCTTCTTCCACCGGAAAAGGGGATACCCCAGGGGTGACGGCGACCTTCACCGGTTGGGTGAAAGGTCATCACAGGCACAAAGCCTCAGCCACCCAGAATTCACACACTCGCACTCACGCGCGTAGTGTGGTGAAGGGGATTCTCACGTCCGTGAGCAATCCCTATTCCGGCGCTCGGGGACAGACAAAGGGACAAACGTACACGGATGCTACTCACCGTCTCAAGTCTTGCACTCCGACCTTCTCCACTTACAGGTCCCTGTAAGGAGGCAAACAAACAAACAGCCGTGCAGGGCCTAGAACTACCCTAGTGTGCGTCCGCTACACTAGCTACATAAACAGAGCCCTCAAACTAGCTTGTGTGAGTGGTGCAACACAACTATGCACAAACTTAAAACAAACAGACACTTTGCCCTGCACGGTAACAACATACATCACAATATCGGAATACAAGATCACACGGTGCTGTCCCTTTAATTCCTACCTGCCGCTGGAAGGGGGTGGGCGCCACACAGCCTACCCACCTAAACACCTCCGGGTGGCCCGGGCCTAGTGCCCAGTGCCACTTTTATTCACCTTGGGGGCACTTACTCGCTGGGCCTAGTGCCCCCTGACTGCGCCCAGGCCGGAGGCCTGACTTCACCCACGGGCCTAGCGCCCACCTAACTTGTTGCCCGTTGGGTGACCTGGGCCTAGTGCCCAGGGTCACCTTATGTTCCTAGTGGCCGCCAACTGGACTAGGGCCTAAAGCCCTCTAATACCTCCGCAGGCCTAATGCCTGGATTGCCCACGGGCCTAGTGCCCGCCTAACTTGCGCAGTTTTAGGTGGCTTGGGCCTAACGCCCAAACCACCAAATCTAACAGTGATCCCCCAAACTCCTAGCTGCGCCACAGGCCTAGTGCCTGGATTGTGCCCGGGCCTAATGCCCGTCCCTGGTGGTCGAGGGAGGAAAGGCAGGGGGAGAAAGTTGCCTCACTGAGGCCTCACCTGCCCGAGGGATCTCCAGCGCCCTCTTCTGCCGCTGACCCGTCCTGGCCAGCGGCGTCGCCTCCGCTGCTCCGCGTCCAGCCGCCGCTGGACATCTTCTTCCTGCAGGCCGACGTCTTCTGGCCTCTTCCGCGGCCTCAGGACCTCCTCACTGCTCTTCGGCGCAATCTTCTTACTCCGGGTCCCGTCCGCTTCTTCGCCGCTCTTCGGCGCGGCCTCCTTCCTCCGCTGCTCCCGCCCGGCGTCCCCTCTCCTCGCGCTCCCGCGCGCGGACTTTTCTTCAGGCTCCCGCTCGGCGTCAGACGCCGGGGGCGGGGCCTATGACGCGGCGAGCGCCGATTGGCTGCCACTCCGGGAGCCGCGATTTGGCTCCCGGAGGGCGCCAACATTTAAATGCCCCTGCAGCCTCTGGTCCGGTGCAGGGAAAAGGGTAATCCCTGCACCGGACACCCGCCGCCGCCGCCACACACTGACAGGCGCTGGGGACAGACAAAACTGTCCCAGCGCTGTCAGAGACGTTGTCCCGCAGGGGACACAGGCTCCCTAGCTGCTGCAGCTGGAATGTGTCCTGTAAAACAGGACACATTCCCACACAGACATGTGGGACAGACTAGCCCTGTGCTGGGCGTCCCCCCGCATGTCTGAGTAAATGATCGCAGATGTGCTAAATTTACGATCAGATCTGAATAACCCCCATAGACTGGCAGATAACTAACCATAATACCCTAAGTGGAACAAAAGCCTTTAGTAGATGCAGAGGGCCAGTTGGGGTAAATAGTAAAGGACAGCTCTAGTTATCAGCAGCTGATGTTTAGTCTAGACTTGTTCATGTCTCTGCTTTCTGTTGTCTCCCCTCAGTGACCAGTGACACAACTGCTAGCTGCACAGAAATACCAACAAGTGCTTTTATTATATTGATGGTTGATGCTTTTGTCCTACAAGAGCCACACTCCCTTTCCCCAGCAGCTACAATGGTTACGCCACTACTTTATGTATCTAGTTCCTCACGCCTATTAGACTGTAAGCTCATTTGCAGGGGTATTTATCAAAGCTTGGAGAGCGATAACGAACCAACCAATCGGCTCCTGTCACTTTACAGGCAGTATTTCAAAACATGTCAGCAGCTGATTGGTTGGTACTTTATCTTTCTCCAAGATTTGATAATCCCCCCCCCCCCCACCCCCCCCCTTGGGCAGTGTCATTTTACCTTCTATTTCATGTCTTTATATATAATTTGATTCTCGTACAATACAATTATTCTATACCTATTCAAATCTATATTATATACTTGACTGGGCTGTGCAGATTATATGCAAGCCATGCGCACACACAATTATATCAGCCTGTGCCAATACATTATGCTGGGTGTGGTATGGAAGGTAGATAGTAACTAGGTCGACAGTGTCTAGGTCGACCACTATTGTTCAACAGTAACTAGGTCGACAGGGTCTTTAGGTTGACGGGGTCTAGGTCAAAAGGTCAACATGAATTTTTTTTTAAATGGTTTTTAAAAAAAATTTTTCTTCGTAGAGTGACCGGGAACCCCAATTAGTGCACCGTGTCCCCTCGCATGGCTCGCTTCGCTCACCATGCTTCAGGCAAGGTGCCTCGCTTGTTCCCAGTTGTAGTCCACGTGGATTGTTAAGTATGAAAAGGGAGGGAAAGAAAGAAAGAAAGAAAGAAAAAAAAAAATATCGTGTAAAACTCATGTTGACCTTTCGAGCTGTCGACATATAACATGTCGACCTAGAGAGCCTGTCGACCTATACACCCGGTCGACCTAGTTACTGTTGACCAATAGAGGTCGACCTAGATAGTGTCGACCTAGTTACTGTCGACCAAGAGACCGGATCCCATTATGCTAGCCTGTGACTCTGCACATTAATATGCCTATGCCAACTGTGTGCATCATAGTTTTAAACTAGCTTCCCCCTCCCCCATACATTGTACATATCATAGGGCTATATGCATACCAGCCTTTTTTTTTTTTTTCCCCTCAGTAGGTCAGCCATCTGCCTATAGATTATTGTACTGTTCTGTCACACTGCATACAACTATGGGATCATACAAATGCCAGCCTATGCCCGCATTATAGTAGACCTGTGTCCTCAAGTTTTCTGCCAACCCCTCCCCCCCTCCCCAAATAAATCTGCATTCTTTTCCCACCACTGCAATGGCCATGCTCTTCTGAAATCTGGTTCCTTTGGTTTCTAAAATAGAGTGGATTTGTAGGGTTTCTGGAGATTATAGAACCAGGTCTCCACCTGGAGTAATAGAACAATTTGTATAGTTTAATCCCGGCTGCCGGTAAATCATACTGAACCTATTTTGAGGCAGGAAAATACTTCTAAATGGTTCTGATGCACAAGGACCATCCAACTTCAGCAGTGGAGTCAGGTGGTATAGGGAATCCTATTTAATTTAGGGCTCATAATATAAGGAAGGATCTCTATGGTCTCCATGGTGTGTTTCTTAGTTGCCATGTTGACTAGGACATTTTCAACCTTGCAGTAAAGGGGTATTGAGTTGCCCAAATAACTTGGTGATGTTTGGCTCTTAGTTTGCTTTAAATGCAGTACTTGATTACTAATTTTTTGTATCTTGAGTATATATTGCTAGTACGTATATGATTGAGCTTGCTATATTTATTATTGAAACACCTCTTTACACCAATTTTTACAGTTATCTGGAGTAGCCTATAGGCTTTTATGTTGCACACTCAGCGCTAAATGGCCAGCTTGAAGGTGCTGTATGTTCTGGCTGAGGGTACTAGATTCCTCTATGAGTTCAGAGTAAGTTAGATATGTTACATTGAAGTTACAAATAAGTTTGTTTTATGTCCAAAATGGATGGATGTGCACAATAACATAGGAATAAATACAAGTAACAAAGATGGAGCTTTTACACAGTGCCTAATACACAACTCTTCCCTAAAGGGGCTACATTCTGGCTTCACTGGAAAACTGTCCCAGTTGCCACACCTTTCACTCCTCTACCAGCAAGGTATTGACAAAGGGGCTAATTCAGACTGGATCGCGGCAGCGATCGCAGTCTGTCCTTTTGTGAAGTGCGCAGCGGCCGCACTGCGAGTGCGCACCCCGGGAGCCCAATGAGATGCTAAAAATCTCTGGGCTGCGATCGCCGCTGCCTGATTGACAGGCAAAGGCAGTCGCGGGGTGAGAGTGGGTGTGGCAACGGCGATAGAACGCCATTGGCATGGCTGCGGCGAGTAGCGGCCTGCTAGCGTGCAGGAGCTGAACTGGCAGGGAGCTACTCGCCGGGTGCAAAAGCATCGCCACCGTGTGATGCTTTTGCACCCTTGTGGGGGGGCGGCGGTGGCAGAGCCACACATGCGGGGCGTCCCCCCCCCCCCCCCTCCGCATTTCTGAGTAAATG